>NC_142506.1:43585000-43837500 GCF_057876585.1 Rhinolophus sinicus
AATACTATCAATAATCACTTAAAATGTAAATGGATTAAATGCTCCAGTCAAAAGACATAGGGTAGTTGAATGGGATAAGATAAAACTCTTACATATGCTGTCTACAACAGACCCACTTCAGATAGAAAGACACACACAGACTGAAAGGAAAGGTATGGAAAAAGATATTTCATAAGAATGGAAACAAACAAACAAAAAATACGAGGCAGTAATATTTATACCAGACAAAATAGACTTTAAAATAAAGGCTATAATAAGAGACAAAGGACATTACACAATGATAAAGGGATCAGTCCAAGAGGATAAACTCTAGTAAACATCTATGCACCCAACATAGAATCACCTAAATATATAAAGCAAATACTGACTAACATAAAGGGGGAACTCAACAGTAATACAGTCATAGCAGGGGACTTTAACACTCCATTGACATCAATGGATAGATCTTCCAGACAGAAAATAAACAAGGAAACAATGGCCTTAAATAACACACTAGACTAGGTGGATTTAATTGATACGTATAGAGCATTTCACCCCAAAGCGGGAGAATATACATTCTTTTCATCTACACATGGAACATTGCCAAGATAAACCATATGTTAGGGCACAAAACAAGTCTCAATAAATTTTAGAAGATTCAAATCATATCAAGTGTCTTCTATGACCACAATGTATGAAACTAGAAATCAATTACAAGAAAAAACACTGATAAACACACAAACACATGGAGACTAAATAACATGGCACGAAACAATGAATAGGTTAACAATGAGATCAGTGAGGAAATCAAAAGATACCTTGAGACAAATGAAAATGAAAACACAATGATCCAAAGTCTGTGGGACATGGTGAAAGCAGTCCTAATAGGCAAATTCATGGAAATACAGAACTACCTCAAAAAAATAAGAAAAATCTCAAATAAACAACGTAAACTTACACTTAAAGGAACTAGAAATAGAACAGCAAACAAAGCCCAGAGTGAGTAGAAGAAGGAAATAATAAAGATCAGAATGGAAGTAAACAAGAGAGTCTAAAAAAGCAATACCAAAGACTGATGAAACCAAGAACTTATTCTTTGAAAAGACAAGCAAAATTGATAAACCTTTAACAAGACTCATCAAGAAAAAAAGAGAAGACCAAAATAAATAAAGTCAGAAATGAAAGGGGAGAAGTAACAATTGAAATAGACACATTCCCAGAAACATACAATCTTCCAAGACTGAATCAAGAAAAAACAGAAAATCTGAACAAACTGATTATTACAAATGAAACTGAATCAATAATCAAAAATCTCCCAATAAATGAAAGTCCTGGACCGGATGGCATCAGGCGTGAATTTTACCAAATATTAAAAAAAAAACAAAAAACCTATCTTTCTCAAACTATTCCAAAACATTCAAGAGGAAGGAAGACTCCCAAACTCATTTTGCTAAGTCACCATTACCCTGGTTCCAAAACCAGACAAAGACATTACCAAAAAAAAAAAAAAAAATTATAGGCTGATATCCCTGATGAACATAGATGCAAAAATTCTGAAAAATATTAGCACACTGAATTCAGCAATACATTAAAACGATCATACACCATGATCAAATGGGATTTATCCATGGGATGCAAAGTTGTTTCAATATCTGTAAATCAATTAACATGATACACCACATGTATCATGTTATGAAGGGTAAAAATCATATGATTATATCAATAGATACAGAAAACGATTTGACAAAATCCAGCATCCATTTATGATAAAAACTCTCAGCAAAGCAGGAACAGAGTGAACATACCTCAACATAATAAAGGCCATGGGACAAACCCACAACTAACATTATACTCAATGGTGAAAAGCTAAAAGCATTTCCTTAAGATTAGGAACAAGGCAAGGATGTCTACTTACACCACTTTAATTCAACATAATATTCAAAGGCCTAGCCACAGCAATCAAACAAGAAAAAAAAAGGCATCTGAATTGGAAATGAAGATGTAAAACTGTCATTGTTTGCAGATGATATGATATTATATATAGAGATCCCTAAAGATTCCACCAAAAACTATTAGAACTGATAAACAAATTCAGTAAAGGGCAGGATACAAAATTAGTATTAAGAAATCAGTGGCATTTTTATACACCAATGATGAACTATAAGAAAGAGAAATGTAATGATGAGCAGGGAAAAGAAAGGGGAGGAGAGCACACTCTAGAGAGGGGGATTAATCAATTTATTTATCAATATCTAATCAATTTATTTAGCAATATGCAATATCAAAAGACAATGGCACTTAAAAGAATGTGCTAATGACAGAAAGTAAAGGTGGTTAAGACTAAACTATATACATTGATAACAATGTCTCGTCAAAGAAGTATACATACATATAAGTTCAAGAGATCTCAACATATGTTTACTATTGATTAAAATAACCTTGGCTAAATACACAAATAACATCGGTAAAGAGTATCCAGAAGCAGTAATAAGCTCTATAGGATAGTAACTATTATAGTAGATGTTGAAAGCTCACCAAACTGAGGGAGAACAGCACTGGAAAAGTCATAAATCAAAGCCTTGCCAGGTTTGTAGCTGAGAGAAACTTGGGCATCTCCCACACTGGCTGCTTGTTAGTTTCCAAGAATGCTGCTGCTGTTGCCGTTGTTGTTGTGGTTGTTGTTGCTGGAAGTCAAGACATCTTCTGATGGTACAAGCTGCAAGATGCATACAAGCTAACTAATACCTCACATGCAATCTCTCATGTGAGGGAACCTCATATGCAGTCTCTCATGTGGGGAAACAAAGGAATAAAAACTAACAGACAAAAGATAACCATCACCTCACATGCAGTCTCTCATGTGAGGGAACAAAAACTAACCTTAATCTGACCAACCACCTCACTTGGAGGAGACTAACAGCACCCCACATGAGGGAAACAAACAGATAAAACAGCTAACATCAGCCAATGAAGGCAAATTTTCTTAACATCTTCCCTGACAAAAAGAAACAGTGGAATCACATCAACCAATGAAGGCGATTTTTCCTCAACATCTTCCCTGCAAGAAATTAAGAAAACAATCCCACTTATAATTGTATCCAAAAAAGAAAAAAAGAAAAAAACCTGGGAGTAAATTTAACCAAGGAGGTAAAAGACCTGTACTCAGAAACGTATAAGACATTGAAGAGAGAAATTACAGAAGATACAAATAAATGGATACATATAACATGCACATGGATAGGAAGAATTAACATCGTTAAAATGGTCATACTACCCAAAGCAATCTATATATTCAATGAAATCCGTATCAAAATACCAATGGCATTTTTCACAGAACTAGAACAAATAACCTAAAATTTATATGGAACCACAAAAGACCCTCAATAGCCACAGCAATCTTGAGAAAGTAGAACAAAGTTGGAGATATCACGCTACCTCATATCAAAGTATACTACAAGCCTATAGTAATCAAAACAGCATGGTGCTGGCATAAAAACAGACACATAGATCAATGGAACAGAATAGAGAGCCCAGAAATAAACCCATGCCTATATAGTTAATAAATCTATGACAAAGGAGGCAAGAACATACAGTGAGGTAAAGACAGTCTATTCAATAAATGGTGTTGGGAAACTGGACAGATACGTGCAAAAAAGTGAAACTGGACCACTTTACACCATATACAAAAATAATCTTAAAATGGATTAAAGACATAAATGTAAGACCCAAACCATAAAACTTCTAGAAGAAAACATAGGCAGTAAACTTTCTAACATTGCTCTTAGTAATATTTTTTCTGATATGTCTCCTCAGGCAAGGGACACAAAAGGGAGAAATAAATGGGCCACATCAAACTAAAAATTTTTACACAGCAAAGGAAACCATGAACAAAACATAAAGACAACCTACTGAATGAGAGAAGATATTTGCCAGTCATATATCTGATAAGGGGTTAATATCCAAAATACATGAAGAACTCATACAACTCAACACCAAAAAACCAAAGAATCCAATTAAAAAATAGACAGAGGAACTGAACAGACATTTCTCCAAAGAGGACATACAGATGGCCAATAGACATATGAAAAGATGCTCAACATCACTAATCATCAGAGAAATGCAAATTAAACTATGATGAGATACCACCTCACTCCTGTCAGAATGACTGTCCTCAAAGTCAACAACAAGTGTTGGTGAGGATGTGGAGAAAAGGTCCCCTAATGCAGTGTTGGTGAGATTGCAAATTAGTGCAGCCTCTATGAAAAACAGTACAGAGGTTGCTCAAAAAATTAAAAATAGAACTACCTTATGACCCAGCAATCCCATTTCTGGGTATTTATCTGAAGAAATACAAAACACTAATTCAAAAAGATACATGCATCCCTATGTTTATTGCAGTGCTATTTGCAATAGCCAAGATATGGAAGCAACCTAAATGTCCATCAACAGATGATTGGATAAAGGAGATGTGATACATACGTATGTACAATGAAATATTATTACTCAGCCATAAAAAAAAAAATCTTGCCACTTGTGACAACATCGATGGACCTACCGGGTATTATGCTAAGTGAAATAAGTCAGACAGAGAAAGACAAATACTATATGATGTCACTTATATGTGGAATCTAAAGAACAAAATAAACAAACAAAACAGAAACAGACTTAGAGATACAGAGAACAAACTGATGATTGCAGATGGGAGTGGGGTTGGGGCGCTGGGTGAAAAGGTGAAGGAATTAGGAAGAATAAATTGGTAGTCACGAAATAGTCACAGGAAATTAATATAAAATCATATTGAATGTCAATTGTAACTGAAAAAATAGACACAGTTTAGTGCCCCTCCCCCACTGCAGGCCAGATGGGAGCCTTCAGAAATTCTCCAGAACAGCAAATTCACCATTTTTTCTGCCACATCACACATGATGGATGAAACCCACACACTTGACAGAATTCAATGGATGCCCTTAGGTTTTGATGGAACAGCAGAAAAAAGAAAAAAAAAAAACCAAACTAAAGAACCCAAAAAACGTTGCATGAGGAAATAAGGCCTGCAACGATGCCATCATTAGCACCGCCCTGGCCACCTCAGGGAAGGACTGTCACTGGGGCATGGGTGGGACTGAAGGGTGCCCTCTGCCTTTCCACCCTATCCCTCCCACTCATGACGTATTTTGAACGCAGGAAAGTCAGTGTGAATTTGTTGCAGTCATCTCAAATCAACTCTAGTTCATTGTGCACATCAAATTCCCCGCAGATGCCATCACTGAGCCCGTAGCAGCTCCCGTGCCCACTGGAACCCGCTGGTCACTCCTGCTCCTTTGAGCCACCGAACTCGCTACTCTAGCCTCAGTTCCACACCACGAAAACGTCTCGCAGCTCAAGGATGTGGAGGAGGGACGCCCCGGTTCCCCCGATTTGAGTGGCATTGATCTGATGGGAGAAAGAGCTTCAGTCTGTGCCCCCCACCCCACCCGCAGCATGGTGACTGTTGGTGCCCATCTGAACATCTGCAAAAGATTGAGACTGGTGAACGTGACCTTCCTACATGCCTTCCCCCAACACGGCGGAGAGAGTGCAAGGGCAAAGGCAAGGGCAGCCCTTGCCCCCACATGTGCCCTCGCCACCTCACCTCTGGAGTGAAGCGCATGCCTGGTGCTCCCTGCGACCGTGGCAGCACAGCAGCCATTTTTAGACTAGAGGGGAGGGAGATGCCACGGTAGGAGAATCAGAACCTTCCAGCGGCATGCTGAGGATCAGGGCCCCATATTTACTTAGAGACAGCACACTGTCCCCACCCACCCATTATTCTGAGAGTCGCTACTCACCACGGGGGAGCATGGGAGCCACAGTTTTTAAAACTGTGCTCTTATCTGGAAAACTGGGATTATGTGGAGAAACTGGGATTATGTGGAGATTGTCACCGGAGCAGTGTCCAGGCCAGCGCTGTTTCCAAAGACTGCTGAGGGCTAGACGTGCGGGGAAGTGGAAAGGGCACTGCAGTCCCACCAAGATGACCGTGTTCGCTGGGACCTTGCGACGACGATTCCAACAGCATGACTCAGACTAGAAGATGAGAATCGCTGTCACCCGCTTTACCACTCACTGTCACCATCTCTGGGCGGGAAAATTGTCCCAACAACCCCATGACTGTGTCACTGAAGGTGCCTGGAAGAGGGCTGCACACAGCGTAGAATTAAACTTGAGTTTAATGCTTGTAGGACATTTTCCCCTCAAGGCCCACGTAGAAAACAAGTCTTTATTTGTTTTCCCAGGGTTAAAATATCCTCGGTGCCGCCCTCCCAGAAAGAGAAAGAGGGGATTTTGAAAGATGGAAACAGTGTGGTTTGGGGGACCTCAGGACCTGGCGCTCCTTGAGACTGTGGGTCTGAGGAGACAGACACATTTAGTTTGGGTGCTAAATTAAGTGGAGGGGAGGCCGTATGGTGGAAGCTGGGCAGAGGAATAAATCAAATCAAATAATAAGGCAAGCAGTTATCCATGTGAAATGGGCTTACAACCCTGGATATTAACGAGGCTCTTACTTTAAATGGATATGTTTAATCAAGCAATGTTGGTCCATACGGGCAGCTGGAGGAATTATGGTGATTGTGTTGGGTCTGGGCCAAAAAGATTTTGACTGTGTTATCTTGTGCGAACAGAAGTGGCTACCGGAGTGAGGGGAGTCCCGAGGCAGAGGTGTCAACACGCTTCCTGGTCTCTCTGTGTCATTGCTGCACACCCAGGTCCTGGAACTGTGCTGCCTGCATTTGCATCCTGAGACCTAGGAGAGCAGGAGGCTGGGCGGGAACAGCCTCAGGGGAGAAGGAGAGAAGTAGCAGAGTGACAGGGACAGGCCACGGGAGGCAGGTCGTGCCGCTGTGTCCTCCTACTCGCGTATAGGACACAGGGGGTGCAAAGCTGGGTACGTCATAGTGCCTAAACCCCCCAACCTACTATCGGAGGAACTGGCTGATATGTGGTAATACTTACACCTTTATGCTTGACACATGAGTGGGGAGACAGTGAGTGCTTCCCAGCGGTGCTGTTTCAGTGGGAAACAGACAAACAACTTTCTGGGATCTCCTTCTCAGAAAATAGAAGCCAGAATGGCATTTTAGAATCTTGTCTTTGACAATATGACACAAACCAATAAAATATAACATTCAAATAAAATAATAAAATATGCTATGCTGTTAACATGCATTTTATATGGCACTAGGTAATAAGAGAAACATATTTTCCTGGTGATTTTGACCACTTGTCCTGGGAACCAGGAGCAGGCAGGTTGCAGTGCGGCAGGGTCCCAGGGGTGGTGGTTTCTGACACCAGGCAGCTCATGTGCCCCAGGGGATGGAGAGTGTGCACCTCGCCCCTCTCTGCCATGAAAGCTCTTTAGATGCTTCCAGGAGGGCTGGTCCTGGCAGTTGAATGGAGAACTCTGAGAGGCTGGAGTGGGACCGACACAGCAATCTAATCCTGGTTGGATCGAGGAGGAGATGTGTGGGGAGGGGTTGTAGATGCAGACAGACCCCTGGGATATGAAACAGTGAAAGGAATTTCAGAGATGAGAGCAGGTGTGAGTGACAGATTCCCATCCTGCTCCTCCAGTTCAGCTAGTCTTTAAAAACAATTCTATAGAGATTTTCCTTGGGCAAATCACAGGAGTGGGGTCTTGATGGAATCTTAGATTTTTTAAAGTCAAAATGACTTTAAAGATTATCCATTTCAGCCCCTTCTTTTTATAGATGGGGGGACTGAGGCCCAGAATGATGGAGAATCCCGCGTATATTTGAAAGGAACAAAATAGTGCATTTAGTCCCCAATATCGGAGGGCAAAACTCATTAACATCTGAGTATGCTTCCCTCTGTCCCCAAGGCAAAGATGGCAGCAGCTTTGGTCTCCCCGTGTCCTGGTCCATGTCTCCTCCTCTGCCCAGGGGCTTCTGGTGGTTTATTAAAAATGACTGCAAATATTTGGACACACCCCACTGTGGGGAGCTGGGTTTATGCCCTTGAATGTGAGTGGGCCTGTGACTCTTTTAATCTGTAGAATGGCAGGAGTGGCCAGATCATGAAACATGATTCTGTTTTTACTTGGTCCATGGGGACACTTGATTTTGGAGCCCTGAGGGAAGCCCAGGCCCCAAAGGGTCCATGTCTCAGTTCTCTTGTCCACACCCACCCCCCATTGAGCCGAAGTCTCCAGTCACCCAGCCTGGGTGCCAGGGGTGCAGGAAGCTTCCAGCACAGAAACTTTCAGTGAGAGAAGACGACTATCGACATTTCCAGGCCTGGCCACGGAAGTCTCCCCGCTGAGGCCCAGACATGGGGGCAGACACGAGCTACCCCTCGGCAGCCGGTTGGGATTCCTGGATCACAGCACTGGAAGCATGTAGGACTGGTGTCTGACACCCTACGTTTTGGGATGAGCAGCCATGGTAACTGGGCCCTCAAGGTAACACTGCCTGCACACCATCATAGAGCTGGGCCCAGCACTTTGGGAGCTGGAGGGAACTTTGACGGTACTTTGAAGAATCACAGATAAATTCTACACAGGCAAGAGAAGAGGGAAGTGACTCTCAGCCCTTCCCTAAGTGCTTTCATTGCTGTACGAATGTTCTCACGTTTGGTCGTCCTAATGGCCGCATAAGAGGATGACTTTACAGAGGGACAAATCCACTCTTAGGAAGATCAAGTCCCAGTTGTCCACGGTGGCACAGGGAGCATTGGCAGAGCCGAGGCTCACACCAGGCCTGGTAACACTCAGGATTATTCACCCTGTCTAGTTTCCTGCCCATTTGGTGGGCTCTGTCATTGTTTTACCTTGTATTTATGTTTGAGGAATTGCAACCTACCCAAAAGCCCAAGAGTGCATCATGTTATACCACTTCTGTTAAAAAAAAAGGCATCTAAGTTGCAAAAGATAAATTTAAAGGACTTGCAATTGCAAAAAAAAATAAATAAATAAATACAAGAGTGTTGATGAAAAAATTGAACAAAACTCTATGTAGGCCTACCTACATGTGTATGGCTGGTTATACGGACTGAACTGTGTCCCCTCAAAATATACATGTTGAAGTCCTAACCTCCAGGACCTCAGAATGTGACTGTATTTGGAGACAGGTCTTTAAAGAGGTGATTAAGTTAGAATGGGCTCATTAGGGTCCCTAATCCAAATGACTGGGGTCCTTATAAGAAGATATTAGGACACAGAGACACACAGAGGGAAGACCATGTGAGGGCACAGGGAAGAGACGGCCGTCTACATGCCAAGGACAGAGGTCTGAGGAGGAACCGACACCCTGAAGTGGCGCTGCCAGCTTCCAGAACTGTAAGACCATAAATTCTGTGGTTTAAGCCCCCAGGTTGCTCTGTTATGGTCGCCCTAGCAAACTAATAGGCTAGTACTGTAGAATTGTTTTAATTGTTTAAACTTAAATTGGACCAGGAATCGCTAAAGCCCTCAGCTTGAGCGAAAGTATTTTTCCTAACCTGAATGCAAAGCATGGCCAATAGCCTATTAAGTCATAAAAATATTGTTATTGTTTATGGGCTCACTTGTGCAGCCCAGAACCCAGAGAAGGTTAAATCTAGTGGGCTCTGAAAACTCACACAAGGAAGGCTACTTCCTTTATCACAAGCCTTTATTAGTTCTTCTTTTGAAAATCTGCAGAGCATATGTGTGACACTTCATGTCTATTTAGGGCGTTGCTACTTCCAAAGGTTCAGCTGCTTTCCTTTAGCTGGGGGGGCGGGGTAGGGGAGGAAAGTCACCCGGCCTTAACCCTGTATTCTGTCTAAGTACCTTCCCCACATGGCCCCATGCTGTGTGTGATGCAGGAAACCAGCCTTGTAAAAACTCCCAATTGTAGGTCCCCTTCTCCCAGAATGTGAATTTGGGGCCGATTTTTACTATCTCCTTTAGTCTGCTCTTAATCCCTCTCGGCACCCAGGTCCCTGCATGGGCACAGGTGAAGAGGGACGCGGGCATGACCTGTGGCTAAGAACGCCTGTCTGCCTATCAAAATGGTCTCAACATGTCATGGAATGGGTCTAGGAAAACAAGTCAAAACACAAAATCTTGCAAAAACCAAACTTGGAGCAATTCTGAGAGGAAAAGGCGGTGGGCCTCCAGGAAATGACCGCAGCCCTGACCCCTTCCCTTTGCTCCCACCCTGGCGGGCCACCGCCTTCAGGGCTCAGGAGCCCTGGTCAACCTAGGCAGGGCATTTTCCCTTCCACGGGTCACCGTGGAGTCTGCCACCCCCAAGCACTGTGACCTTCAAGGGGAGGACTCACTGTGCGTCCTCAGCATGATACCAGCAACGGTCACCGAATGGATGGATGAATGACCAAGGGAGCAAATGGCTGAGTCGCTCTATACACAAGGCTTCACCCAGAGGGACAGCGCAATGCTCTAAGAACATCCACACAGAGTAAGATTAGACGCATGGTCTCACCCCACTTTGTCGCTGGGCTTGGGCTTGTTTTGTGTATTTACTGTGTGGTTTTCCACAAAGGTCTGTGTTTCAGTGAGCAGACACTGTAGATGGTACCCGTATCCCTATCCCCGACCCCCAACAGGCATTTCTCTGTGCTCTGCTGCTCTCATTGTCCCCCCACCCTCGATATGGGTCGTGGCTCCGTCTTCTCAGATGGAGTGTCCAAGACTGCGTGTCATCCACTGTGGTGGGTCCTGGAGACAGGATTTGCCAGAGTCAGGGGAGTAATGAGAAAAGGAAGCCAGCGCGGAACTTCGTAATGAAGCCGTCAATGAGCTTGTTTTTCATTTCAACGCTTTTTAATGGAATGGCTACTTTAACTAACCTGATAATGAATGCTCTCTGAGCATACTGAGTGCTGCAATTCCTTGAGTCTCAATTTGCTCTTTCATAAAACGGGCACTAAATCTCCTACATTAGCTTTGTGAGACTTAAATAAGAGAACGTACTTGGAAATATTTTGTAAACTATAATCATTATACAAATATAAATCATGGTCATCCTCGTTATATGGGTGCATATGAGGAAAACCACCTTCATATTATGAATTGACTGGTTTTTAAAAACTAATTGAAATGCTTTTTCTTCCTCATTTTTTGCCAACTCATCTAGAAAACTTAGCTATAATAGTAGTGTTATCTACAACTGCTTTGTGTCACTGCGCAATTGTTTTCCACTTACTTCCCATGGATGAAATGAGACCATACATAGAAGTCTGCAAACTGTAAAGGGCTGTACACATGAAGGTGGGATTTTGGTGGCTCCGTGAATTGACCCCAGAAACGGAGGAGAAAGCTACTTCAAGTGCAGTGTGGCATTTCCCAAGTATGGGCACAGTTGGCCTAAGGAGCAGGCAGGTGTGACTTCTTTTGGCCATAGAAGTGGGGAGCAAGTCCTCCAGTATTGGGCGCCCACGTTCTTAGGGCCTGTGCTTGATGCTCTGAGTTTCTGTGAGGGGTGTTGGCTCATTGATGGCCTAACAAGTTGAACCTCAGTCTTGTTGGCCACTCCAAGGTCTTGGGATGTGTGCAGGAGCTGACCCCACCAATTGGGAATCTCCACTTTCCCTGCTGGGCGCTGGGCACTGTCTGCCAGGCCACAGAGCAGAGGGCACGACCTTTGTGGAATCACAACATGGGCCTGTTAGGAAGGCTGAGTAGGGATTTGCAGCTCAAATGGAGGGTCCAGACCTTCAAACCAAAGAGGTCAAATGCAGAGGTAGGAAGCAGGGTAAAGGTGTTGCCTCATCATCTGAGCAAAACATGACGTGGAGGCCAAATTCTACCCAAGACTTACAGAGGGGCTTTGGCCTCACCAGACAAGCAGAGATGGTGGAATTCACTTCTAGGAATGCTGGCATGGGATGGATGATGGCCTCCTCTAAAGATGGGAGCTGCCAAGTTGCAGCCAATCGGAGGTCACTACTGTAGCAGACCCAGCCAACACGGGACAAGTGTAGAGGTCAGTGTAAAAGATCTTTTAGGGATATGGGGACAGGGCAAGCCTCTGGCATCCATCTCGTGCAGGCCCATCAGGGAGCAGGAGGGAGGGGACAGCAAACCTGGCCCATAATTGTGATGGATGGTCTGAAACGGGGGAGTGAATGCAGTGTGGGTGTTATAATATAGGCTTTATTGTTTCGATACAGTGAGGACAACAGATCAGGAGGCGGCTGCCACTGAAAAGCTTGTTTGTTGCTCATGGGTCCCAAGAGGAGGGGACTCACTGCCATGAGGGCCACAAGGGGAAACAGCAGGGTCAGGCACGAGTTAGAGGGGGAGGAGAAACATGGGCACGAGGCTTTCCTGTGGTTTCTGTGGAAGGAATGGAAGAGGCAGAGTAAGTAGTCTCAGGACAAGTTAGTTTGAATGCTTTCAGGGCTCTGGGGCACAGAGGTATCCCTGGATATGTGATACCTCCTGGGTGATTAGGACAGAGGGAGAGTGACCTGGGGCGTGAGGACCATGGCGGAGGTGGTGGGGTGCAGTTCTGGGTTGGTTGATTGGCATATGGAAGGTGTGCTCTCAGGCGAGTTGTTTACTCTCTGTAGGAATTGTTTAACTCTGAGAGGGGTGGTCCCTCCAGGGTCAGTAAGGTCCCAGGTGTCAAGGCATCAGAAAACAGAAAATAAAAGATGATGTTAATAGAGTGGGAGTGTAGACATTTTTTAGGGAGGGATCCTGGAAAAAGTGGGCAGAGGGAAAACAACAGGGGGAGTGTTTCCGGGTAAAGTCACAGCTCAGCCACTGTATCTACAACCTGTGACAAGTCCCAGGTGTCCTCTGGGCACCCAGCTTCGTGGGCTGTCATTGTCCAGGACTGGCTTCTGCAGAAGTCAGTGTGTCATGGCCAGTGACAGTGGGTAAGAACAAGCCTACCCAAGGAGCAGCCCCAAGGGCAACTGCTATGGGGTGCCTTTTCCGGATTTCTGTCCAGCATGTCTGCGTGACCGTTGGCCTGCCAAGTGAGTTCTTGTCTGACCGTATGAGGGACGGGTCAGATACAGCTCAGGTTCAAACAAGACAGACAACACTATGTAGTAATGGTCTCGCTCCAGGGTTTTGCTAACTTCCCTGCTGCCTATACGAATACAGTCTAAGGAGGTCTGGGCTGTCTGGATAGCCCCTAGAATGTCACATTAGTCCTGAAATTAACCGTCTGCGTTAATTCAAACAGATGAGCAAAAAGTGGCCTCGCAGGGCTTGGTAAGACATTCGCTCCAAAAAGGGAAAGAGAAATGATATGAAGATTCAGTCCCCTTCCCCTCATCAGTGATTTCTAAAGCAGTCAATTGTTGCATCTCATACCTCCCACTGTTAAGAAAGTACAATGCCTGGTAGGCCTCTGGAGGCAGTCAATTCCACACTGTAGGACAATTCCACACCCTGACCCATTTCATGCCCCCCCCTTAACCCCCTGCCCCCCATTCTCCAGCTTCAGTCCTGCCCAGCTTGCTCCTGCCCAGCCCCAGGCTGGCTGGGCCCCGGCTCTTGCCTAAGAACCCACTTGGATTCATGACGTTCTGACTGAGCATCAGAGCAATTTGTGAAACTTGGGACAAATCATGGCATCTGGGCACCTTCCCAGGAGACTAAAAGCATTAAAGAAGTGGTATTTAAAATGGGTTTGCTGCTTGCTCACTACATTGAGAACAGTGTTATTTCAGGGATGGTTGTGATAGCCATTTTGTAATGCATGTGAAGAGTTTAAAAACACATGTAGTAAAGATGGTTATAAGGTGGTACCGCTTGGAAAAACCATGAATAAAACAAAGTGGGTTTTGGTGTTCCTATAGAGAACAGAGCAGCAGAGCATCTGGAATCTTTGGCGCCTTGCACTAGAAAGGACGTTCATTTGTCATTTAGTTATTTTCTTGGCTCCATCCGTCAGATTGGATGGATCAGTCTACCCAGGGAAGAGCACTGGGATTTTCTAGGTGTGAGGGGAGCAGGGGCCATTTGGGAGAGCAGCAAAGTGGCTTGCTGCTTTCTCACTTTCAGCCTGGCGCTGGCATATCCACAGAGGGGCAGGTGGCCTATTTTGGGAAGGTACATGAGTCTGTGAGGACTCTTTTCTTTTGCAAATACTCTTTAATGTCTCAGTGTTCCACTTTCCCAGGAATTGAGAGGCTGCTGCCTTTGAGCTGCTATAAATAGTCGTAGCCAGTTTGAATAAATAATATGGCAGAACGAGTATGAGGGGGGCCAGGTGTGCGAGGAAAGCTTGGCTGGCAGCAACAACAGGGCATGGGAAAAGGAGGGCATCCGAGGCCAACTCCGAGAGCCAAGGCTATGGTCATGCCCCAGGGGAACTTGGACTGTGGGGCTTGAGCGGCTTCCCTGGCCCTGTGAGCAGTGCCCAGTGTAGAAGGGGACCGCTGGAGCTATGCCAGCCCCGGCACAGAGCTGTGCCCAGAGCAGTGCCACAGCTGCAGGCAGGAAGCTCTGGTCTGAGCAGTGGGTGCGCAGGGCCGCACTCTCCCAAGGAGCGCGGCACGCATGTGAGCCTCATTCAGTAGGTGCCCTGCTCCACTGAGTGACTCATGCTGGGTGTGCTTCGGAGCATTCTGAGCTGAGTGGGTGAGTCCCTGCTTGGCAGAAATAAACAGAATGCAAGAGTTCCCATGTACACAGAATTGTCTGAGGCTCAGTGACCAGGGACCCTAATTTGGAATAAGTAGGCAATCCAGCCAGTCCCCTCATGTCCTATATCACCCAGACCCTGCTCCTATTATGCCCGGGGATAACTCTATGATGTGAGGTGCTAACTTGCTTTGGAGAAGCACGCTTCCAACCAGAGATCATCTCAGCCTGGGAGAGGGGCAGTGTGTCCTGAGGACGGGTTTGGCCGAGCTCCACAGGAAAGTCGTGTCCCAACAATTCACGCCCCACTCCTTTCTAGCTGCTCCCCCCGGGGCCGTGCAGTGGTGGGCAGAGATGTGTGTCCTAAAGCACAAGACAAATGCAGTAGGTATGCTGCCACCAGCATTTCCCAGGATGCATTAGTATTTTGTTCCTCTCTTTCCACAGAATTCCTGTCCTGAATATTCTGCCATCTGTGCAGACAAAGACATTAGATTCTCTGAAGACATGACTCTGGCCAAGCCTTTGTTCTGGGCCCTTCGCCAGAGAGCCACAGTTACCCTCCAGGCCCAGCCCCATTTAAAGTCAGACCAATGTCAGCGGGTGCAGGATGGAGCTCAAGCACGAACGGGCTCGTTGCTGCTGTGACGTGTGTATCGTGCCAAACTTTGGAGCAGCCACAGTGATGGCTAGAGGTCACAGGGGCATCTGCGGCACCCATTCCCTAACCTTATCCAGCTACTGGTGCTTGTGAATTAGGGTGTTCAAAAACAAGTCAGCGAGAAGAAACACCACAGTCTCTGTGTTTTGACGAATTGTCCTATTGAATGTGTTCTCCTGTTTCTTGTTGAGGTCTTCCTGGCGACCACTTTCAGCAGGGCTGAGGAAGCTGTGAGGGACCAGTGAGGCCTGCGGTTTCTTTAATGGGGTGAGCACTGTTTGGTTGCCATTGGAAGGACTGCTTGCGGTGGAGATTCCCCTAGAGAAATAATGAGGCTTACTGGCTTAGCTCCACACTGATGTGATACCAAATTGTTCCAGCAGGATTTGGTAGGTCAGAGGGAAATAGATGGACGATGTAGAAGGAGTAGCTGCCTCTTCCAGCCCCGTGTCTAGCCATGGCTGGCCAACAGACTGCCCCTTATGGGTCATCTTTAGTTAAAGACTAAAGTCACTGCTCCTCACTGGCCTCCTCTCAGGGGGTAAAAGGAAGTGCCCATAAACCTCTCCTCATCTGAGGGAGGACCCCTGAGGATTCCCTGCCTGCAGCCCTGGAGGAAGCCCTGTCATCCCCCAGGTGTCGATTACGAGGTGTGATCAAAACATACAGTGAATGTTTAAATTAAAAAAAATTATTACAGTAAAAGGCACACTGCCTTTAATCCCCCTCAATATACTCCCCCTCTCTTTGAACACACTTATCCCACCATTCTTGCTACTTTCTGAAGCAGTTCTGGAAGTCCTCTTTCGTGAGTGCCTTTAGTTGTGCTATTGTGGTTGCCTTGATGTCCTGAGTTGATTCAAAACATTTACTTTTCATGGTCATTTTGACTTTGGGGAAGAGCCAGAAGTTGCACGGTGCCAGTTCCGGTGACTAAGGTGGATGAGGACACACCGCAATATTTTTATTTGACAGAAGTTGCCGTACCAGAGGCGATATATGATATGGAGACTTTCTGTTGTGACCACAAAATATGGTGAATGCTGCTGCCGAGTGCCAGCCAATGGAAAGGCAGGGATCCTCAATACGGGAAATGGTGCGTCAAACCTCAGTAGCAGTGTGTGACAAATTTCAACTTGTTCGGTGCAGTCAGTTGGGTGTGAGCTACGGTTGAGAGAAGGTGTGTTGTAAAGTGTGCCGTAAATCATCCTCCATCATGACAATGCTCCATGTCACACATCACTTCTGGTACGGCAATTTCTGTCCAATAAAAACATTACGGTGTGTCCTCATCCACCTTATTCCCTGGGTCTGGCACTGTGCGATTTCCGGCTCTTCCCCAAAGTCAAAATGAACATGAAAAGTAAACATTTTGAATCAATTTAGGACATCAAGGCAACCACAACAGCACAACTAAAGGCACTCACGAAAGAGGACTTCCAGAACTGCTTCAGAAAGAGGCAAGAACGATGGACTGAGTGTGTCAAAGCGAGGGGGAGTATTTTGAAGGGAATTAAAGGCAACGTGTTTTTTACTGTAATAATTTTTTTAAGTTTAAATATTCACAGTATTGTTTGATCACACCTCATAAACACATGTTACAGTGCTGCCCTGGAATGAGACCATGTGGAGACCCAGGAGGTAGGACTGGCAGGGCTATGCAGGCAGTGCTGATGCTAAGATTGCCATGGTCCTGAGCAGGTGGCAAAATCGACTTTCACCCAGTGCCCAGTGCACAACGGGATCACCGAGGCACACCCTTTTTGCCCTGACCCTGTCACCTTCCATGTCTGAGCCCATACTTCCTTCTAGTTCTTTCTCTCTATTTCTCCTCTTGAACAAGACCTCTGCTGCCCAGCCAGGTGGTTGTATCGCTGGAACTCCCTACACATATCCCCCTGTGCATGGCTTTCTCCCTTTGCTCACACTCATTCTTCTGGTTGGAATCTCCTTTCTTCCCACCTCTACCTAGTCAAATACTGCTTCCCTCCAAGACCCAATGCAGGTGTCATTTGACTTACAGGTGTCATCATATTGATTCACATCTGTCCTGTATTATTGTGTTCTTACTTTGTGCCAAGAGCTTTACATATATTAATTCCAGTCCTTCAACAATCCCATAAGACAGGGATTATGATTCCCACTTTCTATATGAGAAAATTGAGTTCAGAGAAGCTGAGCAAGATCACACAGGACTGACAGAGATGGGACACAAATATATGAATGAATGACTGAATTAACAAGAGACTATGCTACCAATTTTAGCAAATGAAAAGATACTCAATATCACTAGTCATTAGTAATATGGAAACCAAAAACACACTGAAATACCTCTTCACACCACAGGATGGCTAGAATCAAACACACAGACAATAACAAATGTTAGTGAGCATGTGGAGAAATTGGAACCCTTAAACATTGCTGGTAGGAATGTAAAATGATGCAACCACTTTGAGGAACAGTCAGACATTTCCTCAAAAAGTCAAATATAGAGTTAACATATGACCCAGGAATTCCACCCCTCTGTATATACCTGAGAATTGAAAACATATGTTCACACAAAAAATTATCCTTGAATGTTGATAAGAACATTATTCATAATTGCCAAAAAGTGGAAACAACCGAAATGTCCATCAGCTGATGCATGGGTAAGCAAAAATGATATATTAACCATGAAAAAAAAAAAAGAAATTCTGACACCTGTTACAACATGAATGAACCTTGGAAACTTTATGCTAACTGAAAGGAGATAGTCACAAAGGACTACATATCGTAATAATACCATATATATGAAATGTCCAAAATAAGCACTTTTATATAGAGAAAAGTAGATTAGTGATTGCCAGGGGCTAGGGAATGGGAGAAATGGGGAAAGTCTGCAGGTGGGTATGGACTTGCTTTTGGGGGTGAGAAAAATGTTCTAAAATTAGATATTGGTGATGGTTACACAACTTTGTAAACAAAGTAAAACCCACTGAATTGTACACTTTAAAATGATTAATTTTATGGTACAGGCATACGTTGGAAATATTGTGGATTCAGTTTCAGACCACTGCAATAAAGCAAGTATTGCATTAAAGCAAGTAATAATCCTTTTGCTAGAGGAAGGTCTTGCCATCAATTTGTTAAAAATGCAACATCTGTGAAGCACAATAAAGCAAAGTTCAATAAAATGAGATGCGCCTGTAATGACTTCATTTTTCTAGATTCAGGTTTATACTTAAAATGTGTTTTTTTCTGATGTAAGTATAGCCACCCCTATTTTCTTTTGGTTACAATTTGCATGAAATATCTTTTTCTATTCCTTCACTTTCAGTCTATGAGTGTCTTTAAATCTAAGGTGAGTCTCTTGTAGACAGGATATCACTGGATCTTGTTTTTTTTTTGTTTGTTTTTTTTTTAATCTATTCATCCACTCTATGCTTTTTGATTGGGGAGTTTAATTCATTTACATTTAAAGTAATTACTGATAAATGAAGACTTACTATTGTCATTTTTATTTTCCATCTCTTTTCCTGTTGTTTTATCCTTCTCTTCCTCTCTTGCTATTTTGTTGTTGTTGCTGTTGTTATTTGGTGATTTTTTGTAGTGATTTGCTTTTATTCTTTTCTTTATCTTTTGTGTATTTTTTATAGTTTTTTCTTTTTGGTTAGCTTGAGACTTGCATAAAATATCTTCTAGTTTTAACCATTTAAGTTGATAACAACTTAACTTCAATTGCATACAAAAACTCTCCACTTTTACTCAACCTGCCCCAACTTTATGTTCTTATAGTCAGAGTTTGCTTCTTATACTATGTATCCATTAACAAATTTTTCTTTTAGCAGTTATATTAGTTAAAAATAATCACACCACTATTACACCGTTATTAAACTGTATTTGTCTATATACAGTGGTACCTCGGTTTTCAAACATAATCCGTTCCAGAACACCGTTTGTGTTCTGAAACATTCGAAAACAGCCGACAGCTAAGCCTCAGGATCTTGCATTCAGAGGAAGCCGTGTGATATGTTCAACTTCCGAGGCATATTCTAAAACTGAAGCATTTACTTCTGAGTTTATGGAGTTCGTAAACTGAAATGTTCATCAACGGAGACATTAGAAAACTGAGGGACTACTGTATTTACTTTTGTCTTTACCAGTAAGATTTATGCTTTTGCATTGCTTCTTAGTATGTTTACATTTCAATTTGAAGAACTCCCTTAAGCATTTCTTGTAAGGCAGGTCTAGTAGTGACAAATTCCCTCAGTTTTTGTTTGTCTGAGAAAGACTGTTTCTTCATTTTTAAAGGATAATTTTGTCAGGTGTAGTATTCTTATTTGGCAGTATTTTTCTTTCAGTACTTTGAATATATCATCCTTTTGTCTCCTGCCCTGAAAGGTTTCTGCTGAGAAATCTGCTGACAATCTTATGGGAGTTCTCTTGTATATGACAAATTGCTTTTTTCTTGCTGCTTTCAAATTTCTCTCTTTATCCTTGACTTTTGAAAATTTGATGTTAAAGTGTCTCGGTGTAGTCTTCTATGGATTAATCTTCTTGAGGAACTTTTCAGCTTCATGAATCTGGATGTCTATTTTCCTCCCAAGATTTGGGAAATTTTCAGCTGTTATTTCATTAAATAAGCTTTCTGCCTCTTTCTCTCTCTTCTCCTTCTGGGACTCCCATAATGCTTATGGTTATTTTGATGGTGCCTCATAAACCCTGTAGGCTTTCTTTACTCTTTTCATTCTTTTTCATTTTTTCTCTTTTGACTGGATAATTTCACATGACTTCTCTTCGAGTATACAGATTTTTTCTTCTGATTGATTGATCTGCTCTTTATGCTATTGAATTTTTAAATTTTTCATTTATTGTATTCTTCAGTTCCAGCACTTGTTGTTGTTGTTGTTTTTAATTTCTATCTCTTTGATGAACTTCTCATTTTGTTCTTGTATTGTTTTCCTTATTTTGTTGAGTTGTCTATCTGTCTTCTCTTGAACTGAGCTTCTTTAAAACAATTTAGATTCTTTGTCAGACAAATAAATCTCCATTTCTCTGGGATTGGTTACTGGAAAATTATTCTGTTCTTTTTGTGTTGTCATGTCTCTTTGACTTTTCATCTTCCTTGTAGGCTTGCATGATGTCAGTGTATTTGAACAATGAGCTCCCTCTTACAGACTTTATGGACTGGTTTGATGGGGGAAAGATCTTCATGGGTGGGTGTGAGGGCACCAGCTGGGTGAGGGGTACAGTGGTGGCTCCAGCTCCAGAGCAGGGCAGCAGCTTAGACTCTGGGTGGCTGTCAGCTGAGGAAGCATTGGTGAAGACTGCAGGGGGTCCCCAATGGCCAAGGTTTTGGGTATCTGCAGTAGTGACAAGAGCTACTGGGGTCCTTAGTGGTGAAAGCTGCAGGGATTCTCTTGCTGGCCTTTTCCTCTGCAGGAGGTAGTCAGCCAAGGGCCTCCCTCTTGGTGCTGGGCTCTTGGAAATGATCATGCACAGAGTGGCTACAGAGCCAAGGTCCAGGTCACAGGAATATGCAAACTGGCAGTGGTGCCAGGGTCTGTATTCCAAGCACTTTTGAGTGTGAATTTCTTTTTAGTCCACCTATCATCCTGCAGAGCATGAGTTTTAGAATTGCTAGTATAGGACATTATTCACTTCACAGATGGAGAGATACCCATAATCTTTCGTTCTTTACAACTTAGAGCCCTGATTAGCAGTGTGCCTTTGAGGAAACTTTCATCTTCATCACATAATATATGCTGTGGATAAGTAAATTGCTGTGAGTGGTGAACAAATTTTCTAAAACAAAACTCTGAGATAAGTAGGCCATCATAAATACAAGATTAATTTCATGAAGCACTCTAGAACTGTTACTCTTCTGGGAGCTGCCAATTTCACCCAGAGTGAAGCCTTTTGTTCTGCTATCTTTTGGTTAAGAAACTCTTGTTATCCATTTATAATATGCTCTACTGAATAGGGTATGGCTCAGGGCCTCCCATGCTCACACTTCCCACATGGAGCTCAGCATGATGTGCAAAGTATTTAATAACCAGCAGGCATGGGCAGTAACCAAACATACATACACTGACCAGTATGCCATACCAGTGTATGCCAGCTGAATATCACCTCTGCTTAGTGCAAACCTGTGGCCCCACTTTTAGATTGAAAAGGTACAATGACTTGATAGATACTGAAAAGCCTTAACCCAGACACTCCTATAACTGCAGTAGTTTGTGTGAATTATGATACTGCAGCTCTAGGAAGCTTTGCCTAAGAGAAAGTAATCTGTTACCTAAGGCAAAGTAATCAGCATTTTTGTTATCTCACTGCAAAGCCGCTTCCATAATAATGAGATACATGGTGGGGAAGTTTGTTGAAAGGAAGAGTAAAGATTTGGTGAAAATTACTTTTTATCCTGTTTAAAATCCATTTTATTTTGGATTCAAATATTTTAAAAACGTTCACAAGGCACATACTTGATCTCTTTAGTTCGCTGCCTTTAAGGACTTGCCGGCATCAGCAGCTTAGTGCAGGCTGCTGAGGCGCATGGCTTCATCTTCCTCAGCGCTAAAATAAGCGTTATTTGGTGGTGGTGGGAGGGAGATTGGAGGGTGTTCTGGGAGAGGAGGTGAGACGCCGAGTATCCTAGTTTCACAGTGATTCTGAATTGGGGGATAGAATACCTTGCACACACCATCTGTGTGCTGGGTACAGCGAAGGCTGCAATAAACCCTGGAAGCAACCCACAGATCTCCGTATGCATCACTGGAGAGCCAGCCTCATTTCGCAGTGACTTCCAAGTCAGGGATAAAATGTCTGGTCACAGCTGATTTTATGCATCCCTGCCCTTCCCCAGTGTGGCCCAATTCCAGGCAAGGTGAAGGCATGGAGGGGGAGGGGACCTGGCAAGAGTCACATGGCAGCTGTGGCTGGCATTTTGGAGGCAGGAAGGAGCCAACATTCAAGGGTGAGACAAAGCAGCATTTTAGAAGTGATGATAATCATCCAGGGCATATTTCTTCCTTTTTTGATGGCTGTTCCTCTTAAATCTTTTGACACTGGACATTCATCTTGTGCAGTAAAGGGTTAACTCAGCAGGTTCGAGGTGTTCAAACCCTGCCCATTCCAAAGAAACCAGCACTTGACTGGCTCCTGGGAGATGAGCTCTAAGCCCTTGGAATATGCTACCTGGTAAGAGTGTTTGTGTATACCCGGAGCTTTGGGCCACGCCACAGGTATGCTAACCATGTGATTTACGGTGGGGCCTTGAGCCTTGTCAGTTTGACCCCTGGAGTAGCTGGAGACTGAGAACTGCGGGCAGCCATGTGGGCATTTCACGGTTATGTGAGCAACCCCCAATAAAAACCAGGACCCCAAAGCTTAAGGGAGCGTCCCTGGTGGCCAGTACTTCGTATCTGCTGTCACACATCATTGCTTGGAGAAGTAAGTGCTATCTATACAACTTCAGTGAGAGAAGACACCTGGAAACTTGAGCCTGGCTTTCCCTTTGCTGGTTTTAGTCTGTATTCTTTCATCGTAATAAAGCATACCTGTGAATATAACAGCTTTTCTGAGTTCTGTAAGTCCTTCTGAAGCATCACTGGCAAAGTCTATCTGAGGGTGGCCTTTCTATTTGACTCACGGATGGCCGCAGGGACCCCTGACTGCAATAGTGTTCTAGCACCAACCCAGACTGTCTTCCTCCAGCCCAAGCTGTGAAATACATGCCCTCCCTCCCCTCCCATCAAACTTCCATTCCTTTCAGCTGGCCTCTGCATCGTGAAAACTCAGAGATGAGTACCGTCCAGGCCCAGGAGTGGCTGTGGATACTTTGGTGAGTGAGCCTAATCTCATTCCCAAGCACACTATTGGAGACGAGGGTACCTGTGTCCCCACCATGTCCACCTAATCTGTCAACTGGCTGGTTTCCATTTTAACTTTCTAGTTACACTGAAGTTACCTCCCTTTCCCCCAAGCAATGGAGTCCAGTCCTAACCACCAGCCAATGGTTAAGGCCCAGACAATATTCTTACTTCTTGGCTCTCATCTCTTCCTAGAGCTGGACCCTCTTCTCCATGCCTTCAGAGGCCTCCTGGCCAGTCACATATATCCCAGACTGGCCGCCTTGATTCAGGCTCTAGCCTTGTCCAGGGCCACCAGGTCACTGCCATTGTCAAAACCAGCCCAGAGTCCATCCTCTGAAACACGCTGAACGAGGAGCAGCACAGACAAAACATTAAAAGGGATTTTCCAGCACGTGTCATCCTGCCCTCGGCCTCCACCTGCAAAGGACAGGTAACGTGTCCTTTGTTCCCGGAGGCCTTAGAGACGTTGGGGTGTTCAGAGAAGAGGAAGTGCATCGTGTCAGTCACCACGAGGCACACGCTCACTACATCGGCTGTCTCTCCCCTTCCCAACTGCTGGCTTAACTCCCACTCGCCTTTCAGCACTCAGTTTATGTGTTAAGTCCTCGAGAAAACACAATTGGGTGTCTCCCTGCAACCAGGTAGAGGACACCTTGTAGAACATGCTTATGTTTACCCAATCTTGTCCCATAAAAGTGTGAGGGAAATTCCCTTTTTCTGGAGCCTCTCTGTCAGTCTTACGTAAGTTGGTGGATCTTCTATCCAGAAAACGTAATCAACAGTGAGAAGAGCACCCTCCCGCATGCTGGGAGTGGCAGTGGTGTGTGCAGAATGCCTGCTGTATACCAGACGGCCCTTGTCCTTCGTTGGTCCTCACGCACGGGAAGCATTCCTATGACCTATCTCAGGAAGCTAAGAAAACTGAGGTTATAAGCGGTAGAGAACTGTGTGCAGGTTACACATCTTCTAAGAGGTAGAGGCACAACTTCAATCTGTCTGATGCTACTGAGAGTGGCCCCATCAAAAATGGAGGTAGCACAAGTCTGACTTCACAGCTATTCCGGACGTAAAGGAGACCAACTTCTCAGCTTCACTTCCTCCTCTGTAACTGCGTCCCCAGTCAGATACTCCCTCTGCAAATTTAACCCTGATTGGTAATGTCAGTCTGTGTAATTCTGGAATTTGCTGCAAATTTGTGGGCCCAATCTAATCATATGAGTCCTTATAAGAGGGGGGCAGGGGATGAGACTCAGGGAAGGAGGTGACAATGGAAGCAGGCTTTGGAGTGATGGGGTTGCTAGCTGAGAGGGCCCACAAGTCAAGGAATGTGGGTTGTCCCTATAAGCTGCAAAAGGCAAGGAAACAGACTGTCTTCTAGATGCTCCAGAAGGAATCCATCCCTGCCAACACCGTGACTTTAGCCAATGAGACCCATTCGGAACTTCTGATCTCTAGAACTGTAAGATAATAAATTTGTGTTGTTTTATGTCACTAACTTTGTGGTAATTTGTTACATCAGCAAGAGGCAACTGATACAATATCTAATAGAAATGAGTATATATGTGTACCAAAATACGTTCACAGGAATTTTTCAAGAGCATTATTTGTTAAATCCAAAACTGGAAACCATCCAAACATCCATCAACAGTAGAATGGATAAATGCATTGCGATACAATCATTCAATAGAATACTACATTGCGATGGAAATGAATGAACTACTGCCACACACAGTATGTGACATAGATTAACCTGGGGATATACTGGATTAACTACTGTCTCTCTGGGGGGAAAACGTATATATGTATACACATATACATATGACTTTTACTGATGCAAAGAATGTATAGGACACAATTTACAAATAATAAAATCTATAACACTTCTTAGTGTCAATTCCATGTTGTCAATTGATTCTCAGTTGTGTTGATTTTTGCTGACCTCTTGTATTTGTAGTCAAGCTGTGGTTGCAACTGACAAACATATGTGGCTCTGACGGGAATATTAGCTGATAATTTTATTTACATTAAAGAGCGACACCAAAGACGATAAAGATTTATGTCAACATGTCTCTCATTTGTCAATGCCTCTAGCAACCTTTATATTGAATTGGATAATAATTTTGAATACTGCAAGAATATTTCCTCAATTTGTTATGTTCTTTACCATGTAATGGCTACAGATACAACATACTTTTAAGTTTCATCTGCACTATTAATTAACATTTTCTCCATCACTTTCTTAAGCCTAGACAATCAACAGAACAATAAATCAAGCCCTGATTTATAGCATTTGCTTATTTCCATGACGTAAATATTCCCACTGTGGCCAATTTCAAGCTGCCAATGTGACACTGGTAAACACAAGACTGGGAATGAACACACCGAAGCGGCTCGTTACATAACACCCACGCAGCAGCAGTGGTTGTAAATAACCTCAAGCGTACAGATAATTCTAAAATGTAGTTAAATAAGTAGGAAGTATCATCACTTTTGAGTATTTATTACTTTTGTTTTTAGTATAATAGTTAATTATAAGTTTTTATAATTTTTAATAACAGTTCTGTTTGACAACCGGCTTTCAAAATTCCTAAAAATTTGACAATCAGCCCTTGTAAGCTGTTACAAGGCATACTACTGGGCAAGCCTCAAAAAATAATCTTGAGTAAAATTAGCTAGACATAAAAGAATACTTACTGTGTGAGTCCATCTATATAACCCACGAAAGGAAGTAAAACTTCACTGTTATGCTAGATGTCAGGACAAGGCCCACCTAAGCCCAGTCTATAGCAGCTGATTCCCCATCACATAGGTGAGCCCAGTCGAGACCAGCAACGCCGCTGGGTGAGCCCAGCTAACTCACACAGCCGTGACCATCGTGATTGCTGTCTCAAACCACGAATTTTGGGGTGATTTTTTATGTGGTGTTTTTGCGGCAGTAACCAAATAATACAGAGACTTTACGCTCACCTTTGGGAGGAAGGAGAGGACACTAACCAGAAGGGAACACAGAGGCGATTTCTGGGTGCTGGAATGTTCTAGTTCTTGACTTCTGTTCTGGTTATGTGCACTTTGTGATAATTAGCTGAGCTGTACTTTTAATTTGTACACATTTCTTTACGTGTGTTTTGCCTCAACAAATACAGACCAATATCTCTGATGAATACAGATGCAAAAATCCTAAACAAAATTCTAGCAAATCGAATACAACAAGGTATTAAAAAGATTATTCATCACGACCAAGTGGAGTTCATCCCCAGGGCACAAGGATGGTTCAACATCCGCAAATCCATCAATGTGATACATCACATAAACAAAATAAAGGATAAAAATCATGTAATTATATCAATTGATGCAGAAAAAGCATTTGACAAGATACAACATCCATTTATGATTAAAACACTTAATAAAATAGGCATAGAAGGAAAATGCCTTAACATAATAAAGGCCATATATGACAAGCCCTCAGCTAATCTCATAATTTATGGTGAAAAACTGAAGCCCTTTGCTCTACGTTCAGGAACCTGACAGGGCTGTCCCTGTCACCTCTGCTTTTCAACATAGTGTTGGAAGTCCTTGCCAGAGCAATCAGGCAAGAGAAATAAACAAAAAGCATCCAAATTGGGAATGAAGAAGTTAAATTATCACTCTTTGCAGATGACATGATGCTATATATAGAAAACCCTAAAGACTCCACCAAAAAGCTATTAGAAACAATCAACGAATACAGTAAAGTTGCCGACTACAAAATCAACGTACAAAAGTCCATTGCATTCCTATATACTAACAATGAAATCTCAGAGAAAGAAATACAAAAAACAATTCCTTTTGCAATTGCAGCAAAAAGAATAAAATACCTAGGAATAAACTTAACCAAGGATGTGAAGGACCTATATACTGAAAACTATAAGACATTTTTGAAAGAAATTGAAGAAGACACAAAGAAATAGAAAGACATTCAGTGCTCATGGATTGGAAGAATCAACATAGTTAAAATGGCCATATTACCCAAAGCAACATACAGATTTAATGCAATCCCCATCAAAATCTCAATGGCATTTTTTAAAGAAATAGAAAAAAAAATCATCAGATTTGTTTGGAACCACAAAAGACCCCGAATAGACCAAGCAATCTTAAGAAAAAAGAACAATATTGGAGGTATCACACTCCCTGACTTTAGCTTGTACTACAGGGCTACAATCATCAAAACAGCATGGTATTAGCAGAAAAACAGACACATAGACCAATGGAATCGAATTGAGAACCCAGAAATAAAACCACATAAATATGGACAGATAATTTTTGACAAAGAAGCTAAAAACATACAATGGAGCAAAGACAGCCTCTTCAATAAATGGTGCTGGGAGAATTGGATAGCCACGTGCAAAAGAATGAAACTGGACTGCTATTTGTCACCATGTACCAAAATTAATTCAAAATGGATCACAGACTTAAGCATAAGACCTGACACAATAAACTGCATAGAAGAAAACATACATGCTAAACTTATGGACCTTGGGTTCAAAGAGCATTTTATGAATTTGACTCCAAGGGCAATGGAAGTAAAAGCTAAAATAAACGAATGGGACTATATGAAACTTAAAAGCTTCTGCACAGCAAAAGAAACCATCGACAAAATAAAGAGGCAGCCAACTGAATGGGAGAAGATTTTTGCAAACAGTACCTCTGATAAGGGGCTAATATCCAAAATGTACAAGGAACTCTGAAACTCAAGAACAAAAAAAGAAACAACCCAATTGAAAAATGGGCAGAGGACCTGAAGAGACATTTCTCGAAAGAGGACATACAAATGGCAAATAGACATATGAAAAAATGTTCAACATCACTAATCATCAGAGAAATGCAAGTAAAAACCACAATGAGATATCACCTCACCCCAGTCAGAATGGCTATCATCAACAAGACAAATAGTAACAAATGTTGGAGAGGCTGTGGAGAAAAAGGAACCCTCATACACTGTTGGTGGGAATGCAGACTGGTACAGCCGTTATGGAAGGCAGTGTGGAGGTTCCTCAAAAAATTACGAATAGAATTACCATATGACCCAGCAATCCCTCTCCAGGGTATCTACCCAAAGAATCTGAAAACATTTATCCATAAAGACACGTGTGCTCCAATGTTCATTGCAGCTTTGTTTACGGTGGCCAAGACATGGAAACAACCAAAATGTCCTTCGATAGATGAATGGATAAAGAAGTCGTGGTATATATACACAATGGAATACTATTCGGCGGTAAGAAAAGATGATACAGGAACATTTGTGACAACATGGATGGATCTTGAGAGAGTAATGCTGAGCGAAACAAGTCAGACAGAAAAAGCAGAGAACCATGTGATTTCACTGATATGTGGTATATAAACCAAAAAGAACAAAAGAACAAGACAAACAAATGAGAAACAGAAACTCATAGACACAGACAATAGTTTAGTGGTTGCCAGAGGGTAACGGGGGTGGGGGGTGGGGGGTGGGAGATGAGGGTAAGGGGGATCGAATATATGGTGATGGAAGGAGAACTGACTCTGGGTGATGAACACACAATGGGATTTATAGATGATGTAATACAGAATTGTACACATGAAATCTATGTAATTTTACTAACAATTGTCACCCCAATAAATTTTAAAAAAAAGGAAAAAAAGTTTTAAAAAATACAATTCGCTGATTAATTCATGGAAAAATGCTCAACTTCACTAGTGTATGAATTAGGGCTCTCAAGAGAAACAGCCCGGTGGCTCAGGCGGTTAGAGCTCCATGCTCCTAACTCCGAAGGCTGCCGGTTCGATTCCCACATGGGCCAGTGGGCTCTCAACCACAAGGTTGCCAGTTCAATTCCTCAACTCCCACAAGGGATGGTGGGCTGTGCCCCCTGCAACTGGCAACGGCAACTGGACCTGGAGCTGAGCTGCGCCCTCCACAACTAAGACTGAAAGGACAACAACTTGAAGCTGAACAGAACCCTCCACAACTAAGATGGAAAGGACAACAACTTGACTTGAAAAATAAAAAAGTCCTGAAGTACACACTGTTCCCCAATAAAGTCCTGTTCGCCTTCCCCAATTAAAAAAAAAAAAAATTTAAGTGAAATAACTTAAAAAAAAAAAAAGAGAAACAGAACCAATAGGTGATATATCTATTTATCAACCAATCGATAGATATTTATATGCATATATCGATATAAAAGGAGGTTTACTCGTATTATGAAGAATTGGCTCACACAAGGCTGCGTAGTCCCACCATCTGCCACCTGCAAGCTGCAGACCCAGCAAAGTTGGTTTTACAATTCATTCTGAGTCCAATGGCCCAAGAATCAGAGGAACTGATGGTGTAAATTCTCGTCCAAGGGCCAGAGAAGATGAATGGAGATGGCCCAGCTCAATTAGTGAGGCAGGAAAAAAGGGGTGAATTCCTTCCTCCTCCACCTTTTATTCTATTCAGGTCCTTAAAGGACTGAATTATGCCCACCCAAACGGGGGCAGACAGTTTACTGAGTCCACCAATTCAAATGCTAATCTCATCCTGAACCATCTCACAGGCACACCCAGAAATAATGTTTACTCTGTGCACCCTGTGGCCAGTCAAGTTGACACAAAAATTAGCCATCACAACTAGTAATCAAAGATACTGAAATTAAAATAATTAAATACCATTTTCTACCTAACAGACTGGCAAAGATTTTTAACTTTATTATTCAGTGTTGAAAGATTGTAGGAAATGAGCATTTTAATATATTGGTAATGTGATAACATATTGGTGGGGTGCTTATACATTGATACAAATTTTTGCAGAGTTATTTGGCAAATTAATCAAATATTTATCAAAACGTCTTAACTCACAATCTCACATTTGGAAATTTACACTAAGGAAATAATTAAAAATATCTGTAGAGGTTTAGTTATTAGCATATTTATCATAGGCTACTTTTGATATTGAAAAATCTGAAAAAATTCAATGTCATTAAATTGGAATTGATTATACAAGGTCCATTTCTACAGGTGTAGTCATTTTAATGCAATTCCACATAAAGTTGTTTGTGATCTACTGCTTAATGGAAAAGAAAAAAAAATTTTATAAAATAATATTATAGCATAGCCTGGCCTTTATAAAAATAGCTGTATTTACGTAGATAGATTTAGATGTCTAGGTGTTAAAGCTAGATGGACGGTAGCCAGGTAAGTAGGTAGGTAGAAAACTAAGTCTGGAAGGAAACAAAAACATTAATAGTTTTTATAAGTGGATAGTGGGACCGCGGATGATTTTCACTTTCTACTCTTACCTATATTTTTAACTTTCTTCTCTGATATGTGTGTATTTTGTTAAATTGAAAGTTATTAAAACAAGGCTACAAATAGCTTCATGTCAGGTCAAATTGTGCTGCCAAATGAGTTATGAAAAAACACATCAGAACATTGTGGGTCCTGCAGGTCAAGCTACAGCATCATCATAACACATTTGCATTTGAACTTTATGACCTATTTCTTCTGTCAGGTGGCTTGTACAATCTGCTCACTAGGACCTCGTTCTTACAATTTCTTTGTTTCAGTCTTTACCCCTATGCTCCACCAAGATCCCTACACACCTAGGCTTGTGGAGTTCTAGATTTCTGAGAGAAATCAGCCTTGCTGGGTAACAGGCTACTGCTTCTGCCTAGAACAAGCTGTCCCTTCCTTGGCTTCCATTTTAAGCAGTACCTCCCAAACCCCTGTGATAATCAGACTTACCCATCCATGGTGTAACTCAAGTTCTCTTGACATACTCTGCATATTCTGGACAACAGAGTGCAAACCCCTGAGGTCATAAGTCTTAGGTGCAGTTGACTGTCCTCTCCTGTGAATCACCAGACACCCATTTCTTTGACACAACTGCTGTTTTCAACAGTAAAGTTATATTCATCTAAGTGTTTCCCCTTTCGGCCTCATATTCAATTTAAATTGCTCTTAATCAGATTAGCCAGCCTTTAGGTAAATAATAATACAACAGCAATCAAAATGGATATTGCATGTTTCTATCACACGTGTTTTTTATAAAGAGCTTCATAATTACTTGCACAGAAATAGATTTTAATTGCACAGATTTTAATTATTAATAAAACTGTAAACTAGGATATTTGGTTTCAAAATGTCTGTTTAAATACAGGGAGAATTTTGTTACAATTCCTGAATTTTAAAATTGGTGCAAGGAAAGAAAGGGTCAACCTGAGTGTCCACACCAAGGCACAAGGGTGCCAGGACAGAAAGGAGGTTGGCAGATGAGTCCTGTTCGCCCTCAGACCCCAGCAACCATGCTGCACTAACCTTCCCCAGGCACAGTTTCGCAGAATGGTACTTCTCATTATAAAGCCACCCCCATGTGTCATTTAAATATTGTGCAAATTGTGCAATTTACCTATGTAATAGCGTTCTTTATGGCATGCCTTTTATCTAAGAATATGCAAGAGCTTTAAAAACTGTACTTACACGGAATTACAGAGGCTTCCAATTTGACCCATAAAAGCAGGTTAATGCTGCTGAGGTCGCTGTGTCTGTAAAATGAAAGGACGTGAGAGCACTTCATTTTTCATATACGCTCAGGTGTCATGAACTATCTAAAGATCACACATCTAATTCTTTAAGTGCATCTCAACGCACTTCTGAGCTGTGTGGGATTGGAACCTTGGAAGCAAGGCCAGATGGGGGCATTTCAGATAGTTTTATGTGAGGGCTTTTCTGTGACCTGAAGATAGTGGGGTTATAGAGAAGCTAAGTGATTTAGGCGCATTCCTAGCATTGCTGTGATTAAAAAGTCAGCCTTGTAACGATAGATATTGTTTGACTTTTAACTTGCAGCTCTCTCTAAGAAATTGACAATTTTTAGGCATGTTTGGTGGCCCTCATAAGTTTGCAGTTTTTTCTAATGTAGCATCATAATCTTCAAAAGTTCTATCTTTTGAAGATAGTCGTTCGTGTCATAGCTTGGAGAAGGAAGGTGGGTGGGGAGAAGGCCTGGAAAGGAAAGAGCGTACGAGCAGGTGACTTGTCCAGGGTTACCAAGCTGGTCGATAGCTCCCAGGGTTTTAAAAATTACAATCTCGTGTGGACTGTCCTATCTTAGAATGTAGAGGGCAGACAATGGGAAGGTAGGAATACAAACGAACAGCTTTGCTATTAAAATTTGATATTAAAGAGAGTGAAACACATAGTTTTAAAGATAACATTTACAGGTTGAGTTAAGAATTCAAGAGAGGAACCAAGAATTCTCCACCAGGACAATCATGATTTTACTCTCCATGCTTTAATCTCTCTTGGTGGGCTTCAGTTTTATTGTGCTTTCCAACACTTGTCCCAGGAATGTTCAAGAAGTCATACAGAAACAGGATGGAAGCAGCTATGTTGTCTCTCAGCTTCCTGGGCTGACCCTGACCTGTGCTATGGCCATTGTCGCATACTCCTTTCTCCCGGCCCCATCTGCACGCCGTAAGGAGTCTCTGATCTGTTATCATCATGGGTGGCTGAAAATTATTGCATGACCTGTCCTGGCCATAAATTTAGAAGCCTGGCGACATTTTCAGGGGCAGAACAATGCCCTTGGCCTCCCAAGGACTCGCCGGGCACATCAGTGCTTTGTTCCTCAAGGGTGCTAAAATAAGCACATCCCCGTTTTTCTGACACACCTCCCCGTAAGGACAGCGACAAGGCAGGGGCTGGGAGAGGAATGTTCTCCCCCTCTTGGAGCATCTGGCACCTGACCATCTGGTGCCAATTAGCTCTATGTCTTGACAACAGATTATCCCAACTCGGCGTCTGCGTCTGGCCGTAGTGTTGGCATGCCTGTCACAGTTCTGCTCAAGTGGTGGCATCTAAGAATGCCACCATCTGTCCTGGATAATCCTGTCCCAAGACTGGCAGAGCATCCAAAGCCTGGGGAAGTGACGCTGATGCAATGTTAGGCCCTCGCTACAGTGATGTTAGATATTAATGACGTCACGTGGGCATGTGGCTTTCTTCCCTGCTTGGTTCCTGCGGACAAAGCTACGGAGGGGCCAGGTCGGAGGATTACCCCCTCCTCTGAAGGTACCAGTGGAGAGAGCCAGGCCCCATGGCCCCATCCACAGCCCACTCAGCCCCATGACTCTCAGTGCACTCGGACGTCGGTCAGCCTGGGTGTATGTCTCCCTAATGAGCTAACTCCACCAAACCTTAGATTCCTCATCAGTGAAAGGCGATAACATTAGAAACTGCCACATTACATCATTCAGAAGCTTGAACCAGATAATGGATGTAAAGGGTTTAGCACTCTGCCTCATTATTTGGGGCCATTATTGCTGGGTGTGGGACGATGGGGCAAAGTCAGGGTAAGTGCCTTCCCTGTTGGATAGACCATCAGAGAGCCCTCCTCAGTGGGTAGTCAGCCAAAGCTCAGTAAGATCTTCCTCTGTGTGGGTAAACAGGCCGATTGCCGGTTCAGTACCTGAGAGCACAGGCTGTGGAATCAGATGGAATTCTGGCTTCTCCGCTTACAGCCTGGTGACTTTGAGCGAAAGGCTTATCATTTTTATACCTCATTTTTTTCATCTTTAATATGAGTATCATAATACCTGTGCTTCGTAGGTTTGGGGCTTAAGCTGTTGCCTGGATAAATTGTATCTGCTCGGTGAACTGTAGCCCTTACTGTTGCATTATTATTTGTCTTATTATTATTGTCGCTTGTTCCAGTAGAGCAGGTCAGGAAGATAAACTTGGGTTGTGGAACACAGTTTTGCTCGGGTGTGGACCCCTTTCAATAAAAAGAGGGAGAAAATCTAGAAAGATGCTCTAGGAAAAGAGATAAATGGAAACAGGGAAATTCAGTCCTTTGATATCTGGTCCTTCTTCCCTTTCTCCCTCCCTCTCTCCCTGTCTCCCTCCTTTCTCTCTCTTTCTTTCTTTCTTTCTTTCTTTCTTTCTTTCTTTCTTTCTTTCTTTCTTTCTTTTTTTCTTTCTTTCTTTCTTTCTTTCCTTCTAAAACACATTAAGCTTTCAATGGAAGAGATTTAAGAATAGTAGTTTAGTTGAATGGTATTACTTGTCAAAGCACTTTGTTTTTCATTTCCTGTAAAAAGGTCTATCAAATATTTGCAAATTATATGTCTGATATGAAATTAATATGCAGAACATATAAAGAACTGCTACAACTCAACAAGAACAATAAAACAAAGAAACAATTTTAAAATGGACAAAGGACTTGAATAGACATTTTTCCAAAAATATAAAAATGGCCAGTAAGCATGTGAAAAAATACTTAAAAGATACTTAAATGCAAATCAAAATCACAATGAGATGCCACCTCACATCCACTAGGATGGTTATTATAAAACAAAACAAAAATGAAAAATAATAAGTGTTGGTGAGGATGTGGAGAAATTGGTACCCTTATGCCTTGATGGTGGGAATGTAAAATGGTGTAGCTGCTATGGAAAACAGAATGGCTGTCCCTTAAAAACTTAAAAATAGAGGGCCGGCCCGGTGGCTCAGGTGGTTGGAGCTCCATGCTCCTAACTCCAAAGGCTGCTGGTTCGATTCCCACATGGGCCAGTGGGCTCTCAACCACAAGGCTGCCAGTTCAATTCCTCGAGTCCCGCAAGGAATGGTGGGCTCCGCCCCTGCAACTAAGATTGAACGCGGCACCTTGATCTGAGCTGCCGCTGAGCTCCCGGATGTCTCAGTTGGTTGGAGCATGTCCTCTCAACCGCAAGATTGCGGGTTCGACTCCCGCAAGGGATGGTGGGCTGTGCCCCCTGCAACTAGCAACGGCAACTGGACCTGGAGCTGAGCTGCGCCCTCCACAACTAAGACTGAAAGGGCAACAACTTGAAGCTGAACGGCACCCTCCACAACTAAGATTGAAAAGACAACTTGCCTTGGAAAAAAGGCCTGAAAGTACACACTGTTCCCCAATAAAGTCCTGCTCCCTTTCCCCAATAAAATCTTTTTTTAAAAACCCTTAAAAATAGAATTACCATATGACCCAGCAATTCCACTTCTGGGTGTACACCTGAAATAACTGAAAGCAAGGCCTTGAAGAGATAGTTGTATCTTCATAGCAGGATTATTCACAACAGCCAAAAGGTGGAAACAACCCCATCAACAAATGAATGGATAGACAAAATATTGTTCATCCGTACTATGGAATATAACTCAGCCTTTAAAAAGAAGAAAATTCTGACACATACTACCACATAGATGAACCCTGAGGACATGCTCAGTGAAATAAGCCCAACACAAGAGGACAAATATTGCCTGATTCCACTCATAAGAGGTATACATGATATGCAAATTTATGGAGACAGAAAGTTGAATAGAGGTTACCAGGATCTAATAGGAGGAGGAAAGGGGAGTTAATGCTTAGTGAGTATGGACTTTCTGTTTGGGGTGAGGAAAAGAGTTCTGCAGGTGGATGGTGGTGATGCTTGCACAATAATATAAATGTACTTAATACCACTAAACAGTACACTTAAAAATGGTTAGGATGTTAAGTTTCATGTAATGGTAATTTTTAGAAAGTGCTTGAAGTCCGCCATTGAGAAGTTCAGACCTCACACCCACTGTGTCAGGGACAGGTCCTCTGACTGCCCCCTTCCGCTGGGTCCTGCTGCTGTTCTCTGACTCCTGGGCCAGGGCTGTGCGTTTAGCTCCATGCTGACTGAAGGCCCTGGTGGCTTCTGCAGGCCACCATGCCTTCAAAGTCAGAGGCACAGACGACGGGCACGGGTTCTGTGTAGTATGTGGCCTCCAGCTCATGCCTGTGGATTCAGCTTGTCCGTGTTCTCTCCCACTGTACACCCAGCTGACCCTCCCGGCACCTGCCCGTGGACTTCAAACTCCAGCATCACACACAAAAACAACAGCCCTGTCCTACAAAGACCGCTGAGCCCTCTCCCACAGGTGTGCAAAACCACACAAGACCTCCGCATGTCTGCGTGGATTTTCTCCAGGTTCTCTGGTTCCCTTTGACAACCTGAAGATGTGCATGTGAGGCGAACTGGTGTGTCTGCACTGTCCCAGTCTGGGTGTGTATGTGTGTGAGAGAGAGAAAGTGTGTGTGAATGTGTGAGAGTGTGTGTGAGTGTGTGAGAGTGTGAGTTGTGCAAATGTGTGTGAATGCGTGTGTCAGTGTGAGTGTGTGTGAGTGTGTGTGTGCAAATGTGTGTGTGTGTGAGTGTGTGAATTTGTGTGTGAGTGTGAGTGGCCATGACATGGAAGGCTGTCCTGTCCAGGGTGGGTCCCGCCTTCACCCTGAGCACCCGTGACCCTGAACTGGAATGAGCAGGTTGGAAAATAATTATTTGTTTTTATTCATCTTTGTTAAAAGTGTGTATAGTTCACATTTATTTCAATGTTTAATATTAGAAGTATTTTGGGTCTTTATTTAGAATTAGGCAATGTTTTCCTTATCAGAAATATGCTGTAGGAACTTAACTCTTGTTTCTATCAATTAGCCTATGATAAAATTGGTTTTGCTATACAGGCATACCTTAGAGACATTGTGAGTTCTGTTCCAAACCACCACAATAAAGCGAGTATCACAATAAAGCGATTCTTTTTGCTGGTGGAGGGTCGTACCTTCAATTTGTAAAATGCAACATCTGTGAAGCGCAATAAAGTGAACCACAATAAAACGAGCTGTGCCTGTGTGTCATTTCCCTTAACATCAGTTTCCAAGAATCTATCAATGATGTTAAGTGAGGACCTACTGTACTTTGTTTTTTAAAGTTTTAAACTATTATATATATAAACTATATACATATATATAGTTTTATATATATATATATAGCTATATTGTATCCATTTTTCATAGTTGCATAGCTTTTCTTTGTATAATACACTGTGATGCAAATACCCCTTCTATTGCTCATGTCTACTTTGGAGTGATTACCAACAGTCTTTTGTGAACACTCTTTACATATCCACTTGTCTTTCTCTAGCATTTCTCTAGATATATGCCTAGGAGTGGAATTTCTAGGCTGTAAAGTATGTTTATGTTCAAATAGCCTACAAAATGCTTTAAAAAATGTCCAAAGTAATTGGACATTCTTAATTTCCATTCTTACCAACATTGGATAAGATTTTTCCTTGTTTCATATGCTTATTAACACCTAACATTGTCAAGCTTCTTCATTTTTCAAATCTAGTGGATATGAAACAATATATTGTTGTGGTTTTATATTACATTTCTTTTAAGATTCCTAATAAGACTAAACATTCTCATATGTCTTCTAGACATTTCTGACTCCTCTTTTGTGAATTGACCTTTCAAGTATTTGAACTCCTTTTTCTATTTTTGTCTGTTTCAATTAATTCATAGGCATTCTATACTCATGTGTATTCCATATACCAATCACTTGTTGCTTATTTGTGTCCCAAATATGTTCTCACGGATTGTGTCTGTTTTTTTAGTCTAAATCTGATTTTTAACATTCTTAATTTTAATGTTGTCAAATCTATTTATCTTTAAATTATGTTTGTGCTTTTTCTTTAATAAATTCTTGTCTTTCCTAAAGTCATAAGGATATTTTTATGTAATTTCAAAGGATCTTATAGGTTTTGCCTTTCACATTTAGGACTTTGAGCCTCTTGGAGTTATGGGTTTTTTTTTCCTTTTGGTGTGACTTTAGTCTTTTTCTGTATAACCATGTTGCCATTCCATGTTTTGAAATGCCACTTCTTTCCCCAGTGACCTACCATGTCAACACCATCACCTATGAAATACATGTCAATGTGGGGTTCTATAACATTCCAGTGGCCTATCTATTCATCCACATTTAAACCAATGCCACACTGTATTAAGTATTAGAGCTTTATAATAAGTTCTTCCACTTTTTTTTATGTCTGATCTTATTTATTTGTTAGTGTTAGAAAATCTCATTTTCTTACTTAGAGGTAGAAGCTCTCAAAGAGAACTGCCTAAGTCTCTTTACATCTCCACTTACGCTTCTCTAGAATTTCTGGCATTTTTCTTTGGCCTCCTTCATTCTCTTGGCCAAAAGCTTAGCATATTCTGGGGCCTCTTCCTTATTTTTCTTAATACATTCTTTCTTCAGAGCTGGTACTTGTGTTGCAGGACATATGGAGTAACAAGACGCTGAACCTTGGGTGCTTTGGTCCTAGGTTTCCTGCCTTCTTTGTTTAGGGGCTATCTCACAACATATTCATGAGAGACTGAAAAGTTTGCAGACTCTGCTAGCTCTTTTAGGCCCCAGGCGACGAGGCACTGTAGCATCAGTGAGACCAGGAATATCTCTCTCCCCTTTTTTTACAGTGACCAAGTTAAGACCACTCTGATTGGCATCCACAATGCAACCCCGAACAGATCTGTGCTTTCTTCCTCCAGGCCTTCTTGGTCTACAGCAGGAATGCCCCTTACTCAGGAGCAGGTGGACACGGCCATGGGTCAAGACACCCCGCTTCATGGGGAAACCTTGTTTATTGTTCCCACCACTCATTCGAACCACATAACCCTTCCATTCTTCACCCAGAGCGTCAGCCATATGCTTCTCATAAAAGTACGAAGTTTGCATTCATCGTCCACTTCAATGAGTTCCCGGCAGCCAGTGGCTGAGAAAGAGAAGTTCAGCTTCATCCTGAAGCCACCGATAGCCTCAGAGTCGCCACCCAAAGGAGCTCTTCCACCTTCTTTAAGAGTGTATTGGCTTTTTCACTCTTCTTGTATTTTCTAATCAGTGTCAAGAACCTCCATCCCAATAAACATATAGTTATTTTTTTAACTTAGTCTGATGGTTATTGTTGTTTATTGTTAATTACTTACATATTTGGACTTCGTGAGTAAACATATAGCCACTATTTTATTTCATACTTTTTCCTCATGTTTCATTCTTTTCTATTTCTTTTCTCTCCTTTTTTTCTTCTTTTGGATTAACTTTTTTTCTAATTTAATTTTTTTCTAAGTTTCCTCTGACAGTACAAATAATACTCTTTTTATTCTTTTAGTATTTTACTCACATTTATTTAACTTATCAAAACGTAAAGTTAATAAATATTTTTATCTCCTTCCAATCATTTTAAGGATATCAGAATACTTAACCTCTATTTTCAAAAACTTAATTTTATGCTGTGGTTTTTATGTATTTTAATTCTAGCTCACATTTAGACCTACAAAACATTACTATCATTGTTTTATGCAGCCACTTAAAAATATATGTGCCCATATAATTATCTTTCTGGTATTACCTTCTCTTACTTAGAGAAAACCCTTTAGGATTTCCCTAAATTCTCTGTCTGCTGGTGGCAAACTCAATTTTCACTAGCCTAAAAATGTCTTTACTTAGCCTTCATCTTTAAACTATATTTTGTTGGAGCAGTGTGTGTGTGTGCATGCACAGTTATTTTCTCTCAACACATTTAAAAATATTTTGTTTTATTTGACTTCCATAGTTGCTACTAAGAATTATTAATCTAATGGCTGCTCCTTTGAAAGTACTCTGTCTTTTCTCTCTGGTTCCTTTTAAGATCTTCTCTTTGTCATTATTTTTCTGCAGTTCCATTATATTAGGTATCTGTTGGACTTCCTGTATGTAGATTTGTGTTTTTTGGAAAGTCTTGAAAATTTTCAACCGTTACATCATTAAATATTGCATCTGCCCCATTATTTCTTTTTTCCCTTCTGAAAGTTTTGTTACACCTATGTTAGACTTTCTCACTCTAAATTTCTTGCCTCATAACTTTGCTTTCAAATGCTCCATCTCTTCCTCTTTCTGTGGGACATTTTGTATAAGTTCTTAAGATCCTTATTTCTCTCAATTCTCTCTTTAGTCATGTCTAAAGTGGAGTTCAAATCATTCATTTAGATATTTATTTCAATTATTAAATTTCTTTCTAGACATTCTACTTCATTCTTTATCAAATCTCCTTGGTCATTAAAGTTAGTTGTTGTTGTTTTTTGTTTTGTTTTTAACATACAAAGCATGGTTATTTTAATTCTGTGTCTGATAATCCCAGTATCTGAGATCTTTGCAGGATGATTTCTATTGTTTGTTGTTTCTGCTGGTTCTCATTCACATTACCTTGTTTCCTTGAACATTTATTATATTTTTCTCCTTGTTTCTCTTGGAAATTTATTTGAGAAATTCTTTGAGGATTAAGAATTGCTAGTTCTTCTGGAATTAAGACAGATCTTCCCTAGAGGATTTGCACTTACTTTTGCCAGATACCTAGGAGACCATTAGACCAGTACCTCTTTAGGCTAAATTTTCACCTTGAGTTTTGTTGTTGTTTTACCCACGTGAATGTATGGTGCATGTGTGTAAAGTCCAAATTGTGGTTACAAATTCACATAGGTGAGGTTTCCCTCTCTGCTTTCCACCGAGGAGCTAGATGATTTTCCTTGTAGTCTGTAGTGTGTGTGTCGGGGGGGTGGTTGGATATACTTCCAGGGCAAGCTTACACTGAAGGTGCAGTTCTCTGGGGTCCCAGCTTTGTGGGCAGAGGGCCTTCTAAGATACACCCCTTTGCCTGTCCCCCACGGTGTCTCCGGTCTCCTGGGCTCCTTGAAACAGTGAAAACTGAAGCTCAGCCTCACCAAGTCTGACAAACACCGCAAGCCGCGAGCTGACTCTGCTCCCTTCTCTCCCTTCCTTCTCATCCCACTTCCTCTCGTGTGTTTCTGGGTTTCTTGCCAGGTCATTAGTGCTTTAAGTCACCCTTTGATTTTCAACCTTATTAGTTATTTTCAGTAGGAAGGATGACTTCGGTTATTAGATTGCAATACTGCCAGAAAGAGGACCCTGCTGGGCTGTTTGCGTAAAACGTAAAGAGAAGAAAATGGTGTTGAATAAAATGCGCAGGTTGGGAAATAAAGCTCTGCTATTAATCTCGTAAACAGGTATTTCAACCATGTAATGTGACTAAAGCACAAGTGACTTCCTTTCTTCCTAGGTGGTATGAAGTATTATGTGACTTTTTAAGGAAGAGAGAAAAGACATGTGAAGAAGAAAATGGATTACAGAATTCAAATGGAAAGATTCTCCCCATTGTTCAGGATTGTGATGCTTCCAAGTAAAGGTGAATAAACCTCTACCTGTGCAGAATAATTATAGGAGGATAAACAAATAATGCTGAATAAATAACATGAATCCTTTCACACTTAAATCAGTCTTACAAAAATATAGTTTACCTGTTAACTTTCCCTTAAGTACAGAACGTAAGCTTATTATTTTTTCTTTCACCCACATATAAAAATGATTTTTGTCTAGGTGAAAGTGGGAGACGCCAGAACAAGTTCTATTGTGATGAATCAAAAAAGGAGAAAAAACACCCCAGCAGGTGTCTCCTTTCCAAGGAACCTTGTGCTGAGTCACTGACCCTCCGTGGGTGCCCCCTTCAGGGCAGGTGGGTGCTGACCTTTCTTCTTTACCCGCAGCAGAGATGGACTGCAGGTGCTGCTGGACTGGCCGTGGGGTGGGGGCTGGAGACCAGGGGTCAAGACCTTTCCACAGACCTCGTGTACGAGCCTAGGCTCAATGCCTTCTTAGCGAAACTATGAATTGGATTATCTCCAAGATCCCTCCAAGGCAGGGTACAACATAGAGAGCCTTTGTTCTTGCAGGCTGTCATCCACAATCAGCTGTTTGACTCTTCCTTCTGAATCCCGTTCCATACCCTGGGGACATTCCCTGTCCTCCCGTCTGCAAGGACTTCACAGCCACCCAAACCTCTGCCACAGCCAGGTCCCACTCAGGCTGTGGTTTCAGCATGCCTGTCCCAGTAGCAGCTCAGCTAGACTTCAGCCTATGATCCTATTTCTGAGGGAGGAAGTGGCAATGGAAAGAAGTCTTGCTAATTGGGTGCTGGGAATGGAGAAGTTAGGTTCACCTCTAGGCAGGTGGTCACAGGGGTAAGAAAACCAGGATTCTGCTAAGTCCAAACTGACATCCTCATGCTGGAAATAAGTCACGGCTTTCATAGGTTGTCCCACTCAAAGTCAGATTACAACCACGTCAGCTGAATCTTCCTAAACATTGTTATTATCACCTAACTGTGCGCCCCCAGCCATTATGGCTGCCCTCTACTCACACAATCCTGTCAACATGTCTTAGCCTGGCTGTCCGGTCCTCCAGGACCTCTCACTGATCTATAACCTCCCCAAATTCTAGTGTCCTAGTAATGCCTGCATCCACACCCACCCTTGAGTTTCTTACTTTGTAGAAGTATTCCACTTAATTCTTTCTATGAAATATGATGAGACTTTGTTCTGGAGTTGGCTCCTATTTGAGTAGGAAGAAGACAGAATGTTCCAGGACAGAGGCAGACAGCTGTCTCAGTTTGGAAGGCACTTGCGTTTGGCTCAGTGCATCCCAGTCTTGCTTCTATAAGCAATCCTCGTTCGTGACAGTGTTACCCGAGTCCCACATGAGTACCTTATTCTTACCTCTTCACCTGCTTCTGAGGCCTTGCAAGGTGGAAACTGGCCCAGGAGGAGGACCTGACTCAGATGGGTGTATCTGTTTCTGAGTCTAGGACTGACACTAACCAGGTACAGACATGGTTTATGGTCTTCATTGGTTCTACACGTATTAGTTATTCATGGCCGTGTAATAAACTATCCCAAAACTTAGCAACTTAAAATAATAAATATCTAAGTAATTTTTATCTCATACTTTCTGAAGGTCATGCATCTAGAAGCAGCTCAACTAGATGTTTCTGTCTGAGGGTGTCTCCTGAGGTTGCCATCAAACTGTCAGCCAGGGCTGCAGTTTTCTGAAGGCTGCACAATTCACTCTCAAGGTCACTCATGTGATTGGCAGGCCTCAGTTCTTTGCAGGCTGATAGGTGGAGGGCCTTGGTTCCTTGCCACATGGTTCTCTGCAGGGCTTCCTGAGTGTCCTCATAAGCCAATAATGAGAGAGAGAAAGAGGGAGAGAGAGGGAGGGAGGGAGAGAGAGAGAGAGAGAGAGAGAGAGAGAGAGAGAGAGAGAGATCAAAACAGAAGCCTTAGTGTCTTTTATAACCTAATCTTGGACTTGACTTACACTCAGTTTTGCTGTATCCTATGGTCCCACAGAGTGGGGGAAGGGTACCACACAGGGCATTAGTACCAGAATGTAGGGATTTTGTGTCACCTGGAGGCTAGCTATCTCGCCGAGTCATGTTTTTACCGCTCACATTCTAACATATTTGAAATTGAGCTACATCTTACTATCAATTGGGTATCATACTTTAACTGGCAAACTTCCCATTTAGTGGTGTATAAAATAGTCATGTGTCTTCTAATCAGAATGTCTGGATCAGAAAATATAGTACATGGAGCTTCAGGCTATCTATCAGGAGGCTCCCTGGCTCTTGGCTACTCGACCAGGTTCTCACGGTCCCATCTGACAGTCTTGCCATATTCCCCTCAGCTCCTCCTCTGTACCCTTGCCACACCAGCCCTTCTGAAATGCTCCCTTCATGACTTAAATGACCATGTCAGGCACTGAGCCCTCCAGAAGCTTTTCTGGACCACCTCAAGCATCACAGTTTCTCTCTCCCCTATATTCCTATAGCTCGTGGTGCCAGATCCACTCATGTGATTTTGTGCCTTGTAGTAATTGTTGAGTTTTCACGTGTACGTGTTTCATGTGTACCTACTATGTACCCACGCAGTATGCAATAAATGTTGCTGTATGCATTTAGGGGTCAGTTTTAATACAGTGGCCCATGAAGTGATCCAGCATGGGGTGGCTGTGGTCCAGGTTACGTATTTGTGAATGGTGCTTACATTCTGATTAGAATTCTCAGCAGTTAAAGTCAAGTTCAGAATGGAGGAATTCAGGAATTCAATTTTACGGAAGATGGGATGGATAAATAAAAATATATCACACATTTTAGATTAACTTATAATAAGATATGACAGCAATAAATAATTATTAAGTCTTACAGCAAATTAAGTAATTATTTAAGAAAATATCTTCTTTCAGCCATCATCTTACAGTAGAAATTCCAAGAAAGTATAAATACAATATCCTGAAAATATACGTAGGTTATATTCTATATTAAATCTTTCATGAATTATTCTTTATTAAACTTATTATTTTGTGTATTTACAGAAATATCTCCTCATGGTGCCATTAAGATAGATCGTCATTAGCTCTTCAATATTGTACATAAAGCCTTACCATATTTTTGTAATAAATTTAAATGCTCTAAAATATTGGTTTTAGATGAATAGATTAGTATTTAATCTATCACATTAAATTTTATGTAACTATGGATCCAAATTTAATTACAGGTTATCTGAGTTAATCCTGGTAGAGAGGTGTGGGAATTTCCGTTAAAAGGGCAAAAAAGTGTTCAACGAATGGATAAACTTTGCTTTTACAAAGGGAAATGAAGTATGTTATTTTACAAGTACTTGAATTTGTAACGTAAATGGTTCGTTTTGAGCACTTGTGAGCCACAGAGCATCAGGAACCTATGCCATGGTGGTGTTCCCAGGTAGCTGCTTGCCAGGGGTTACACAGTTCATTCTATTTACAGCATGATATTTCTAAATGAGAAAGAAGAAACAGGGAGTTTCAGTCTTTTATAAATGCATAGCACAAGTGTGAAATTGAATATTTATAACGTTTAATAGGAATTTTAATATGATGGCAGGAGTTGTGCTGGAATCGGCCAACATCTGTGAGGGGGGAAGGGGCTGTAATACAATGTGTCTGAGAAAAAGGCCCACTTGCCCGGTCCTGGATGGTACAGAAGATGGTAGTTCTGTGACTCAGTGCACAGTGGGAAGATGGAGCAGAGGAGGCAGGAGCCACGGGTTCCCGTGTGCTTCAGGCAATGTCCTGGCCCATCTGGAGAGGGTTTTGCTAGAATGGAACAGTGGTGGGTGTCAAAGAGATGTGGTGGCCCTTCTCAGAGGGTGTTCACCAGAGGAGACTGTGGTAAAGCTGAGTATTCTTCTAAATAACCCAAGGAAAGAGAGACAGACGGAAATGAGAGAACAGAGCACAAAGAAGGAAGCGTGTAGGAAAGAATAAACAAAGGAAGGAAGGAAGGAAAGAAGGAAGGACGTGGCTTCTGCGCCCTCTGTCACATAGGATAGGAAAGGGAAGGGGTGTCTGGTCAGTTTTTACTCACAAAAACAGGGGTTTTGTCAGGCCATGGGATTAGGAATAAAAGACCAGTACATATGAAACTCTTGTAAGTAGGTTTAATTTGTTGTCTTACAATGCTTAATTTAAACAGGTGAATTGATTTTATCTACAGAAGGCAATTAAAGAGGGGGTGGAGAAAATGCATGGAGTGCAATTAAACCTGATTAGAAAGCAACAGAGAATGTTGCTGAATTTGAAAACTTTCTTTCAGTGATTTGGATCATCAATCAGTCGCCCCCTCAGACGCAAAGCAGCACTGGACCCGAAGCACAGCAGGGAAACAGGGCTGGCTGTCGGGGACTGGCTGGCGAGCATTTCCATCTCTGGATGTATGCACGGGAAAATGAGTCATCACCTTTACTCATACCACATCCAAAAATGAACTAGAAACTGATCAGACTTAAACACAAAAGCTAAAACCAAAAAGCTGCTAAAATAAAACAGAACAAGACCTTCATATCCTCGGGGTACGCAAAAGTGAGTGGAGCCAGGTGGACTCTTCTCTGGGTTCCACTTTACAATTTGGGGGGCAGGAAGTAGGAAGTCCTATTTTGGTCTTGGATCTAAGTCATACTGACCCTGCTAGCTCTAAACAGTTGTCCCATTTAACTAGATTTGGCTTGTATCTATCATCACCCTAGGTGGGAACCCAGAAGAAAGATGACTCGTCAGCACCATCCCCACCATCCCTGACCTCTAAGAACACATGGATCTCATATGCTTTAGTTTTCCTGGACTTGGGAATAATTCCCTTATAAAAGGCATTGCAAGGGTGGCTGAGAGGTGTCTATACTCTGAGATCTCTAGAAAGACGCCTAAGAGCCACAAGGCACCACGGGCGTAAACGTTCTTCCCAAATACACATTCTGACTTGTTGCTAAGGGCCTGTCCTTGATCCGTGCTGGGATGTCTGTGTTTAAACATACACAGTGAATTACTGGGTTGGGGGTGCGGGAGGGGGCGTGGTCATTTAACACAATGTACCTCACCTCTTCTGTGCCCTCTGTCTTTCTCCCTGTCCTCCACCTCCCCTTTAGCATATGACAAGCAGAATTAGCTGGAATAAAGCTATCAAAGAACTCTCCAGTTAACTGTCCTCCCAACCCAGTGTCAGAACGAGCAGCCTAAGTCCCTGAAATATGAAACGGAGACGTGTCCCCAGCTTAGCAACGTAACACCCATCCCTTGCACACTGTGGGCAGCGCTAATCATATCCATTAGGGACCCAGTTGCAGTGCACATGTCAAAGGAGAAGGACGAGTGAGGCAAAACAATTATGTTTGTCTAACAGGCGGACTGAAACAATTCCTCAGCCACCCCGAGCACAGAGCTTTGAATGCGGCTTCAAAAGAGATGTGAACCGCTCAGCTGGGAGACTGTACGGCTCCCAGGGGGACAGTGATTCCAGAGCCCTTTTCATGGGATGAGTACACCGATGCTATTGGTTAGGGAAGTCTATTTAATTAAGTGTGTTTTTCCAGATCCCACCAGCTCCAAGTCAAGTAGTTGTGGAGGGCACAGCTCACAGTGGCCCATGTGGGGATTGAACCGGCCACCTTGTTGTTAAGGGCACCGCGCTCTAACCAACTGAGCTAAACGGACGCCCTGGTTAGGGAAGTCTAAAAGGTCCTCTGTTATCAGATCTCCTCTGAGTCTATAGTGATGTGTAGTCATCAGAAGGCGAATAAGAGCCTCATTAAAAGCCTACCTCTGGTGGCCTTATGACACCTAGTCACAATTGTCACAATGTGTGACTGCAAGCATCTTTTGGACACTCTCCTTATGCTTGAGGAATCCCCCCATTCTACCTTCCCTCTCCAAACACAAGCCAGAAATATACTTTCCCACCGTTCCTTGCAACTAAGGCAAGGATGTGACCTTGGCTCCACCGGTCAGACATGCCCACACGAGGCTTTGATGGGAGAAGCTGGCACCAAGTGGGGCCTGCTCCTAAGAGGATGGGGACAGAGGAATGCTGCTTTTCCCCCAGTGTGGCTGTGGCTCTTGTCAGGGCCACCATCGGGGTGTCACTGCAGTATCTCCTCTGGACAGTCCTGAGCCCAGTTCTGCTTGTGGCCCAGCCCCAAGCTGCTGCTGGTCCTCCTGGGGATTCTTCACGGCCCCTGGTAGCCTTTAATAAAGTCCTTTTCTGCTCAGTTAGAATGTAGACTGATACACATTGCTTTTTCAGAAGCTAACAGGAAAAGGACACATATGTGCTTTAAAAACCGTGAAAGGCTGTACCAAGCTATGGGAACAATCAGTATTTGGCTTTAAGAGGTAAGAAGCATCAGCTCAAGCTTACAAATAAAGAAACCCCTCACTAGCTTGCCAAACGTTTGGCATCCTACAAAGTAACATATGGGTCACAGGACAAGTGTCATAGATGATCCTTTTTAGCCACATGTCAAAAAGTCTTACCCAGGATGAAGAGGTGGGTTTCTAGAAGATTCCAAGACCACTCTTAGTATAGAAACTGAGATTATTCCTGTTTCCTGTCCTCTGACATTATCCTTTAGGAGGGCAGACAGCAGGACACACCAAATTGGAGGCCAGCCCCTGAGGGCTGCAGACTTCAGGTTGGTTCCCTATAACTGGGGCCGGTCGGGGCAGAGACAGTTCGCAGAGGTGTGAGGCCTCCGTGCTCTGTGGTCTGAGCCCATCAGCTAACCAGCTCACTAATCACAACCCCTTCTGTCAGCAATGAGCAGATATGGGGCAAGATTATTATATAGGATTCCCTAAACCAATGTCCTTACTGCAAGATCGTTCTACAAATATTAGGCACTGAACACGTGGAGCAAACCAACGGGCACTTGTCTAGGCAACTCTTTCGTGGTGTTTGGCCAGATCACGCTAATTTCACTTTGTGGCTATGTATTGATAGTTGGGGGACCTGGCAGAGGTGTATCTTTGGCAAACTAGTAAGGTTCCCTAAAATTAATTTTGGGATTCTGCACCAGGCCGTCTGTCTCATGTTAAAGAAAGTCTGCTGTTATCTCAGAAGATCAGGGCCTCGTGTGGAAAGAACTGGACACGTTGGGAAGCAGTGCTCAGTGCTGGCTGCCACTCAGGTGGGCTCTCAGCGGGAGAGGTCGCTCCTGGGCTGAGCTATCTGTGGCAGACGCCCTCAGCAGCAGACGCCGTCTGACTATAGGGCTCTGTCATGGCTGTGATTCGCCCATGTTGTCACTTCTTCCTCTGCTCCTGCCACTCTGAATTATCCTCTCTCTCTGCCCCATAATTCTATCTCATGGCTTTGCTTACTCATAGATGCTGCTGGCTTGTGTCTTCAGTTAGATGCCCCTTCTCTATGCCTTTTAGCTTCTCTGTACTCTAACTGCTGGCAGTAACTACAACAACTCTTGTCAAATTGCTTGTGAGAGACTCTGATGATTTTGTCTAGTCACCCTCTGCAAGTTGGGCAGAGCTCCCCAGCGGTCCTCCAGAATGTAGACCTGGGCCTCGGGATAAGCCAGAAGTGGTGATGTGCCTCCCTCCATCTGGCCAGTCACCCCCTTGTGTCCCATATTGAACTGTACTCATGAATGGATGCTTACACTTTTCCCATCAGCTCTCTATCACAGGTTAGAGACTGTGTAAGAGGTGAACCGCCAGCTCACAAACATCCCGAACCTACAAATAGCAAGTTGTGCCAAGCACATCTGGGTGGATTCCGTTTTCCAAAGATGGGTGCACCAATGTAATCCCATGCCACATGCTCTCCTTAGAAAGACATGTTGACACTCTGGGTCTGTGGTCCCTCCCCTTGAATCAGGCAGGCCTGTGAGCACGTGAAGTGAAGCTACATGACTGGCAAGGCTAAGTCACAGAAGGTGATATGCCCTCCACCTGTCTCTTTGGGGCCCTTGCCCTTGGAATCCAGCCGCAACATTGTGAAAAAGTCAAAGCCATGAGGAAAGGTGCTGTGGAGATGTTTTAGCCCATCCCCAGCTAAGGTCCTAGCTGACGGCCAGCATGAACCACCAGACACATGAGTGAGTGAGCTCACCAGTGAGTCAGCCTTCAGATGGTCCCAGCCCCAGGCCTCTGAGCCGCCCCAGCTAACGCTGAGTGGAGCAGGGACAAACTGTCTCCACTAAATGGAGCACAAATTGCAGATTCCTGGGGGGGTGGAGGGGACCCTTCATTTTGATCTACTAAAGCTTGGGGCACCTTGTTACATGGAACTAGATGACTAGAAGTGTCCCTTACTGTCTCCTCTGTGATTTTATCCCATCAGCAAATCCAGTTCCCTCCTGTATCTTCACTCTCATCCTCTCCACCTGCTCCTAACCATTAACCCTTAAACATGCTCTAGCAGTTTTCAACCTAAAATTCATCATCTTCCAACCTAAAAAAAACATTCTTTATTAAACCAGAATCTTTCTAAAATCCAAAATATATACAAAGAACTCATATAATTCAATAGCAAAAAAGCAAATTCTGATTGAAAACTAGACAGAGGATCTGAATAGACATTTTTTCAAAGAAGACATGCAAATGACCAGCAGGTACATGAAAGGGGCTCAGCATCACTAATCATCAGGAAAGCCACAGTGAGATGCCACTTCACACCTGTCAGAATGACTGTCATCAAAAGACAAGAGGTAACAAGTGTTGGTGCGGATTAGGGAAGCCTCAGGCACTGTTGGTGGGACCATAAATTGGTGCAGCTGCTTGGAAAACAGTATGGAGGTTCCTCAAAAAATTATAAACAGAACCACCGTATAATCCAGCAATTCCACTTCTGGTGTATAAATCTGAAGGAAATGAAATCACTCAAAGAGATACCTTCATCCCCATGTTCTTTCAGCATTATTTATAATAGCCAAGACATGAAACAACCTGTGTCCATCAATGGATGAATGGATAAAGAAGAGGTCGTACATCTATACATATACATACGACAGAATATTATTCAGCTATAAAAAAGAAATGAAATCTTGCCATTTGCAACAATATGGATGGACCGTGAGGGCAGTATGCTTAGTGCAGTTATTACTCAGTCTCTACCTATTTAAATTTTTGTGTATGTGGTATAAGAAATATATTTGGTCTTAGTGCCCAGTTCCTGGCACAGGGCTCCTAAAACCCTTGGGATTTCCTGAGATAGGAGTGTGTTTTGCTATTGATAAGGAGCTCCTTTTGAGCATACCTGAGTTTATACTACTGTAGTGACTTAGGGTGTTATCCCTTGAGAGTTTCAGGATGGGACTGGTCACCAGAAAGACCAAGTGAGTAGAGAGATGGAACTTTCAGCCAACCCACCTACCTACCAGGAAGAAGGGTCAGGGAACTGGAGATTAAGCCCCATAAACTCTGGAGCAATGAGATTGGATGGGCTTCCTGGTTGGTGAATTCCTGCGTACACCAGGAAGGTGTGCACCCCAGACTCCAGGCGCACAGAGGCGCCTGTGCTCAGGACCCCTCTGTACCTCGCCCTACATGTCTCTTCATAAAGGATGTTCATTCATATCCTTTATTATATCCTTTATCATAAACCAAGGGTAGTAAGTAAGGCTTTTCCTGAGTTTGGTGAGCCCTAACAGCAAATTATCAAAACTGAAGAGAGAGTCGTGGAAACCCCTAATTGCAGCCAAGTCAGTAAGAAGTACTGGTGACAACCTGAGACCTGCAACTGACATCTGAATTGGGGACAGCCTTGTCAGCTGAACTAACTGCAGGTAGACAATGTCGGGATTGGGTGAAACTATAGCACACCCCACACATGTGGTAACCAGAATTAAGTGTCCTGAGTGTTAACAGATTATTGGGAGCAGAGAATTTTGTGAGTAGACAGAGAAAAATGGAGCTTTTTCTTTACACTGTGGTTACCAAGACACAATTCTTACAATGGCCCTCGAGCATAACAGGAGTGATAACAGTGAAGGGACCACTCAGATGCAGCAGAATTGCCTAAAGGTGACTTTAAACTGAAGACATTTGAAACACAGCAGATGCAGAAAGCTTTTCTCAGCTTCCTGTGTCTGACTAAAGACAGAGCCTCCCCAGAATGAAGCTGCCATCAGAGCCCCTTCTATCCAAGGAGACTGACCGTTAGCACTGGGATGAGAAACTGTGTAACAAACTTGATGGAAACTGTCATGCCTTCCCTCTGTCCGCCTAGAAGCCCATTTGTTCCCACAAAGCTCTGTGTGGGGACAGAGCCCCAGAAAGTAGTTTACAGGCTCTCGGCCTCACGTGGAAAGGTGCTGGCTCGGCTGTGGCTGATTGGCTGTCGCCGGTTAGCTGATTGGCCGCTGGTATAACTGCTGCGGCTACGGAGGAGAGCCGAGGACTGACGAGGATTGCTGAGGAGCCGAGGAGCCGAGCAGAGCCAAGGAAAGCGGAAGAGGAGAGCTGAGGAGAGCAGAAGAGGAGAGCCGAGGAGAGCGGAAGAGAGGAGAGGAACAGAGTCGAGAGAGTGGAGGAGAGTCCTCGGTCGGTCGGTTGGCAGAAAGGCGGACGGCAGGTCGCACGTCCGTTGAACCCAGCCCCCAGTGAGACCATAGTGGTATGACTCCCCTACCTATGGCTCTGTGGGTGTTCCTTTTCGGCCTCACCATATCCTGCGTTCTTGTGTGGGGAGCGGGAGCAGAGACCCCGCAGGTCGCTCCGCCTGAAAAATGGCGCAGCGAGCAGGCCTCCGCGCACGACACTCTGTCTCCCTGCTCCTTCTCCGCTATTAAGCTGACATATAAACCCTTACTCCTGGCTGGTCAGTGAGTCACTCATTACTGAGTGCTCCTGTGTGCACAAGATGAAACTTTACCTCCTCTCCTGTTCGTCTGTCAGTGAATTCATGGTCCCCCCAACCCACCCACCACCACCTGGATCTAAATTGGTAGAGCAAAAGCTTTCCTCCCAATAGTGATATAGCCGCTTTGAGGAAGACGACAGGTGGTAAACTAAATTAGAAGGAATGAAGAACCAGCCTCATTAAGTGGGATTCAGAGAACCTGAGCTCTGGGCTCCATTTCATCAAATGCTGTGACGGCATAATGCAACTTCTATAGGATGCTGAGCGGGACCCTTCTGTCACCCTGAGACAAGAACTGTCACATACATGCTTGAGCCAATAAAAACTACTTCCTGTAACAAGAAAATTTTCAGAAAAATTCTTCTGAGCCAGCGTCTGCCTGCAGCCTGCTCTTACCTTTGATAGCAAACCAGCCACTCTGGCTTCCAACTTGCACAAAAGCAGGTCACAAATCTATCACCACTCAAATCATAAGGACTGAATATCACCTGCCCAGACATAGCCAATTTAGTCTTTCTCACTTTGTTCTCTGGTCTAGGCAGTCCCCAGGACCCGAGTGTGCTTACACTGGCCCCAGGCATCTGCCTTCTAGTCGCCTTCCACCTGCTACCCCTGCTGGTGCTCACAAAGCTTTCCTTGGGGTTGCCAGCTCTCCAGCCTAGAGCTCGAGAGAGGTCCTGAGTCCCTGGCCACAGGCCCAGGAGAGGCCGAGTCGGCACTGGAGCCATGTCTCTGGGTTGGAATGAGACCCGCGGAGCCTGAGGTAAGCATACTGGCTACAGCGTGGTTGGCAATGTGGAGAACAGCCTAAGCGCCATGCTGGGAAAGACTCCCCACATTCCCTCCTTAGGAAAACAAAGTCCTGTTGTTACCAAGGGGCGAAAGTTCCCTTTGGAGGACCCCAAACAGGGTTCTTTTCCCATTTGGTACCACCAAGCCAGTTACAAGACCAAAGATGAACATTAACAGTGCAAGCTTTTATTCTCCGGCCAGAGAATGGAGAAGTGGGAGCACAGCTCTCAGATCCACGTCTTGTCCCTTAGTAGTCCAGACAAGGCCGAAACAGGATAGTAGAAGTGAAGGGGAGGTTTAGGTAAAAAGGTAGGAGGAATATTCATGGGTTATTTTGAGAAAAGGGGTACCAGCTTTCTCCAGATCAGGGTTCCACCCGCTTTTTATTCATTTATGGTCTCTTCCAGCCATTGTCATGGTGACTGTCAAGTGTCAGAGCCCTGGTAGGTGTGCTATTTGGCACGCAAGTTATATTATAATGCTCTTTAAAATCTTTTGGAGGTCATTTAGACAGTCATCTTAGTTTTAACTGGTTTCAGCTAGTCTTGACAAGTTCTTAACTGCTGACCACAGGCCTCCCTGTTCTCAGAGATAGTTGGAGTTAGAGCTGGAAAGAGGTTCAGTCAGGCCCCTTAAACCTTCAGGCAGGCCCTGCAGGCCTGTCATGGGGTAACACTGTGCTTAATAAGACCCACCCTCTTTTTTTTCTTTCCTTTAAAAAAATGTGGAAAATATACATTTAGGTAGATCCAAGTTGGCAGAGTAGATGAACACTGTGCTTGCCTCCTCCCGTGACCACATTAAAATAACAACTAAATTATAGAACAGTAAACCTGGAGAATCACATGAAGTCTAGCTGAACAGAAGTCCTATAACTAAGAAAATAAAGAAGAAGCCATGTGGAGACAGCAAGAAAGGGCAGAGATGTGAAATGGACCAGTCCCATACCCATGTGTGGCGGTTGAGATGAAGAGGGATATCTCAGCCATGGAGATTCCCCCCAGAGGAGAGAGGGACCTCAGCCCCACACCAGGCTCCCCAGCCCAGAGTACTGTTGTGGAGGAGCCCCCACAACATCTGGCTGTGAAAAACAGAGGGGATTCTGGCCATCCAGGTGAGCTGGAAGGCTGTGGGAAACCCAGGCATCCTCTTAAAGGGACTGCACACAGACTCACTCGCTCTCAAGCACTCACCTTGGGCTCCAATGGAGAGACAGTAACTTGGGGGTGTCAGAGACATACAGGGGACAGACTGAGTTGTGTCACTTCCAGATGAGTCAGCACTTTCCCTATGTGGGTTCCTGATCCTGTGCAGCTGACAGGCTGCCGCCATCTTTGCTGTGTTGAACCCAAGCCCTCCCCCTATGCTTATAGCCAAATCTGAATCTAATCGGTCTGGTGAGCTCTGCAGCTCTGCTCTGCTGACTCACTGGGATCCTGACCCACCCAATTCCCCCAGTGTGGGAGGTACTTTCTCCAAGAGCAGCCAGCCCCACCCACATTGTACTCTTTCTTGGAAAACTATCAGAGTCCGACAGACCCCAGGCAGGTGGCAACTGGCCTCAGTGTGCTCTGAGACTTTTGCTGAGTAGCTTCAGGCTCAGCACTGGCACCAAACCGCATTTACATTAACCTGGTGACCACAACTTTTACCACTCTAGTGACTCCCTGAGAGGCTGTTTCACCCAAGTTCCCTGCTGCATGAGGTTTTATCAGTGGCTGAACCTTAGGGAGCTGGCAGGTGGTAACAGGCCTCGGGATGTTCTGGCATTTTGTGAAGCTATCCCAGGTCCAGTAGTAGTGGCAGACATCCTTGGTTTGCAGCATGGCCTCTCCCATGCACCTCCAGGGTTAGCACAGGAAGCAAACAACTGGGGATTGCTTTGTAGCTTTTACCAGATAGTCCCCAACCAGTCATAGGCAGTGGGTGACCTTGGCCTGCACCGGCGCCCTCCCAAGAGGCCCCAGAACCAATGCTTGGCTTCAGACCACAGCACAGCACTGCCCAATAAGCTCCATAAGCAGCACACCCAAAGGGTGGTCTCAACAGGCACCAGAGCCCACTGGGGTGGATCCCACTCAGTGAGGTAAGCCCTCCACAAACAGCCAAAAGCTGTGAACATGGCCAAACCCCACAGCCAGTCAGCCTGAGAGTCAATCCACCCTCTGATATGCCAATAGCAATCAAGGCTCAAATCTAACAAGAGGGCACTCACAACCCACACAAAGGACACTTCTGGAACACCCAGTGCAGGTGACCAGGGAGACTGTACAACTAAGCCTCACAGGGCACCAACTACATAAGTCCACCCAGCAAGACTGGGAGACATAGCAGATCTACCTAATACAGAGAAACAAACATAGGGAGACAGACAAAGTGAGGAAACAGAAATATGTCCCAAATTAAAGAACATGAGAAAACTTCAGAAAAAAACTAAATGGAATGGAGGCAAGTAACCTACCAGTTACAGATTTCAGAACAATGGTTATAAGGATGTTCAAGGAACTTAGTGAGAACTTCAACAGAGAGATAGCAAGCATAAAAGAGGACATAGAAATCATAAAAAGAATCAGTTAGAAATGAAGATTATAATAACTGAAATGAAGAATTCACTAGAAGGAATCACCAGCAGAGTATTGAATCAGTGATTTGGAAGACAAGGTAGCAGAAAACACCCAATCAGAATAGCAAAAAGAATACAAAAAAAATGAGGATAGTTTAAGAGACCTATGGGACAACATCAAGCCTAACAACTTTCGCATCATAGGGTTACCAGAAGGAGAAGAGAAAAAAAGCAAGGGATTGAGAACGTATTTGAAGAAATAATGACAATAAACTTCCTTAACCTAGTGAAAGAAATAGACATACAAGTCCAGAAAGCACAGAGAGTCTGAAACAAGATGAACCCAAAAAGATGCATGCCAAGACATGTTATAATTAAAATGCCAAAAGGGAATGGCAAAGAGAGAATCCTAAAAGCAGCAAGAGAAAGGCAACTAGGTACTTACAAGGGAGCTCCCATAAGATTGTCAGCTGATTTCTCAACAGAAACTTTTCAGGGCAGAAAGGATTGGCAAGAAACATTCAAAATAATGAAAAGCAAGGATCTACAACCAAGACTACTTTACCTACGACTCTAAATGAAGGAAGGCTATCATTTAAAATTGAAAGAGAGATAAAGAGCTGCTCAGACAAGAAAAAGCTAAAAGAGATCATTACCAGAAAACCAGTATTACAAGAAATGTTAAAGAGAGATCTTTAAGAAGAGGAAGAGAGGGGGAAAATAAATATGTATACATCAATAATCACTTTAAATGTAAATGGATTAAACACTCCAATCAAAAGACACAGGGTAGCTGAATGAATAAGAAAACAAGACCCATACATACAGGAGACCCACTTCAGATTGAAAGACACACACAGACTGAAAAGAAAGGGACTGAAAAAGATATTTCATGTGAATGGAAACAAACAAACAAACAGAAAAAGCTGGGGTAGCAATACTTCCATCAGACAAAATAGGCTTTAAAACAAAGGTTATAATAAGAGACAAAGAAGACATTACATAATGATAAAGGGATTAATCCAAGAGGATAAACCCTAGTAAACATCTATGCACCCAACATAGGAGCACCTAAATATATAAAGCAAATACTGACTGATGTAAAGGGGGAATTCAACAGTAATAAAGTCACAGCAGGGGACTTTAACACTCCATTAGCATCAGTGGATAGATGTTCCAGACAGAAAATAAACAAGGAAACAATGGCTTTAAATGACATACTAGACTAGATGGATTTAATAGATATTTACAGCGCATTTTACCCCAAAGCAGGAGAAAATACATTCCTTGCAATTGCCCATAAAATATATGCCAAGAGAGACCACATGTTAGGCCACAAAACAAGTCTCAATAAATTTAAGAAGAGTCAAATCATATCAAGTGTCTTCTCTGATCACCATGGTATGAAACTAGAAATCAATTAAAAGAAAAAAACTAAAAAACATACAAACACCTAAAGCCTAAATGGCATGCTACTAAATAATGAACATGTCAACAATGAGATTAAGGAAGAAATCAAAGACACCTTGAGACAAATGAAAATGAAAACACAATGACCCATATTTATGGGACACAATGAAAGCAGTCCTAAGAGAGAAATTCATAGCAATGCAGACCTACCTCAAGAAACAAGGAAAATCTCAAATAAACAATCTAACCTTACATGTAAAGGAACTAAATAACAAACAAAAACCAAAAATCAGCAAACAAGGCCCAAAGTGAGTAGAAGGAAGAAAATAATAAAGATCAGAGTGGAAATACATGGAGTAGAGTCTTAAAAAAAACAATACTAAAGATCAATGAAACCAATGGCTGGTTCTTTGAAAAGATAAACAAAATTGATAAACCTTGAACCAGACTCATCAAGGAAAAAAAGAGAAAGGACCCAAATAAATAAAATCAGAAATGAAAGAAGAGAAATGACAACTGGCACCACAGAAATATAAAAGTTTATTAAAAAAATACTACATACAATTATAACAATTATATGCTAAGAAATTGGACAATCTAAAGAAATAGATAAATTCCTAGAAACATACAATATTTCAAGTCTAAATCAAGAAGAAACAGAAAAACTGAACAGACTGATTACTACAAATGAAACTGAATCAATAATAATAATAATAATAATAACAATAGTAACAATAAAAATAAAACTTTCAACAAATGAAAGTCCTGGAAAGGATGGCTTCACAGGTGAATTTTACCAAACATTTAAAGAATTAACACCTATCTTTCTCAAACTATTCCAAAAAATTCAAGAGGAGGGAAAGCTCCCAAACTCATTTTAAATGGCCACCATTACTCTGATTCTTAAACCAGAGAAAGACATTACAAAATTTAAAAAAAAGAAAATTATAGGCCAATATCCCTGATGAACATAGATGCAAAAATCCTCAACAAAATATTAGCAAACCAAATTCAGCAATACATTAAAAAGATCATATACCATGATCAAGAGGGATTTATTCCTGGGATGCAAAGTGGGTTCAATATCCACAAATCAATTAACATGATACATCACATAAACAAAATGAAAAATTATATGGTCATGGGGCGGCCGGATGGCTCAGTTGGTTGGAGCACGAGCTCTGAACAACAGGGTTGCCAGTTCAGTTCCCACATGGGCCATTGAGCTGCACCCTCCACAACTAGATTGAAGACAATGAGCTGCAACTGAGCTTCCAGAGGGGTGGTTGGATGGCTCAGGTGTCTAGAGCGTGAGCTCTCAACAAGGTTGCCAGTTCAATTCCCACATGGGATGGTGGGCTAACATGGCAACTGGACTTGGAGCTGAGCTGCGCCCTCCACAACTAGATTGAAGGACAATGACTTGGAGCTGATGGGCCCTGGAGAAACACTGTTCCCCAATAAAAAAGAAAAAAAAAACAACCTTAAAGTTTAAAAAAAAATTATATGGTCATATCAATAGATGCAGAAAAAGTATTTGACAAAATCCAGCATCCATTTATGATAAATAATAGTTGAATAAATAATTTAAAATGAATTAAAAAATAGATACAGATGCAGTTATAGATTTGATTTGATGGTAGGAAGATAAGGGAATTCGTGCATAAATTTTCTTTTATTTTCTCAAAGGGTAACACTAGGGCATGAGCTGAGAGTGAGGGGATGTTGTTGGGAAGAGGTGGGGTGTTGAGACAAGTCTTGGAGGTGTGAAATGCTCATCTCCGTCAGAAAGATGGCAACCCATTGGAGAGACAAGCAGGTTTGCAGTCAGTGCTGAGTATCCATTTGAGGTTTGCAGTAGAGTGTTTTAAAATGTGACAAGCTGGCCCAGTTGTGATTGATTCCTGGGTTTCTGGCCTGTGCAACTGCAATTCAGTGGAGCCATTTATCAAGAAACAAAATGAAGGAGGATATGCAGGTCCTCATAAAGACGATGAATCATTTTGGACATGCTGAGTTTGGGGCACTGGGAGGCCATCAAAGTGAAATAAGACAAGCAGGTGGTTGCTTACATGGTGGGCAGGAAAGAAGTGGATGGTGGACATGCAGTGGGAGAGGTGTTAGCGCGTGGATGGGAGCGGAAACCAAGGGCATTGTAGAGATCACTACAAGAGAGGCTAGCATGGAAGAGTGAGGTTAACTGAACCCTGAGGAACACGGATGAGAGTCACACATGTGTCACATGTGACAGTGTCTAAGCAGATTACGGCTTCTCAGAGTCAGATGCCAGGTTCAAGCTCCATCCCTTCTCAGCCTCTGGGACAGTGCTGGCCACACTGAAGGAAATTCTAAAATTCGCTTTGACTTGATGTTGCTGCACTTTCATTCACTAGACTTCTACCGCAATTTGTTATTTGAAGTACTGCTGGCAGGTAATTTATTTAAAAAATAAATTTTATTGGGGAATACTGGGGGACAGTGTGTTTCTCCAGGGCCCATCAGCTCCAAGTAGTTGCCCTTCAATAAAGTTGTAGAGGGTGCAGCTCTGCTCCAAGTCCAGCTCCAAGTCCAGTCTCCATTTTCAATCTTTAGTTATAGGGGACGCAGCCCACCATCCCATGGAGGGAATTGAACTGGCAAATCTTGTGGAGGGCTCGCTCTCTAACCAACTGAGCTATCTTGCTACCCCTGCAGAAGCGCAGCAGCAGCTCGTTGTCTTCAATCTAGTTGCGGAGGGTGCAGTTCACCGGTGCATGTGGGAATCGAACTGGCAACACTATTGTTCAGAGCTTGAGCTCTAATCATCTGAGCCATCTGGCTGCCCCGCAGGTAATTTTTTAAACATGGTAAAATCATGACTTCATGCAACTACAAAAGATTTTATTTAATTCATTAATTAATAAGGGAACCAGAAAGATGTTATCACCACTTCAAGGGAGAATCCAAAGAATAGACACATATGTGATCAGTGATGCACAAATGAATTTGGTTTTATAGATGCAAATAGATATGCAAATAAAATGTAGATAGATGCACAACTGGCTTCTTCCAAAGGAAAGAGGGGGTCAATTGTAGACAAAACTGTAGACAAAAATTCATTTCCATGTCTATAGACAAGAATCATTTGCATTGATGTTAATTATCTACCATTTACAGAATTGTAAAATAGCTCAAAGACAAGAAAGGCACAAAATGCTCCTCAGAATCAGATAGCCCAGAAGGATGCAAGACAACCTTTGAAGACTCTGTAATCTTTTAGATTCATTTCAAAGTCTTTCCCAATTTTCCCTATAAGGCTAAAAACAACAACAACAACAACAACAAAAACAGTTATCCCTAACTTTTCTACTCATTGGGTCTGTTAGAAAATATATATGGACATAATTCCTGTACTACCACACCAAATTCAAGGTCTAATTGATTAGGGACATGAGGCAGAATTTGAGACCCCTGAGGATTATCTGCCTTCTAGGCGGAATGGGAAATATTTAAGAATCAAACCAAACCACCTCACATCCACTCTGGAATGAAGCAGGGTATAAGTAAAATACTGAAGATGTTGAAATGCCCTGTTGGCTCATTGTGAGTTGGAATGGAGGCCTTGACCCTGATGATTGCCCCCCTCCCCCCATGTCTGCCTTCTTCTCAGGATGAAGGACTGGAAGCCTATATGCACAGCCTCCGTTCAAGCGCACGATCCATTGAAAAATGAACCCTCCTGTCCCGTGGTAGTGAACGGGGACAACCCTGATTGCCATCGGGAGATTCGGCTGTTTCAGTACAATAGTTCAGAAGGGGGACAGACGAAGAACCTATTGATAACTGGAGAAAATGCTCATATGAACTTCCTGAGCACAATATTTGTCTCTGCAATTTTTGCGCGTTCTGTAGGAAATCTGCCAAAAGTGTGAAAACTATAAACAGGGAAGAATGGGAAGCAAAAATGGGGACCTGTCATAATGCCACTGAAAATAGGGAACTAAGAATTCTCCAGAGATTCAAAATGAAAGAGCGATTAATATTTACTTAGAAATGAAGCAGCAGGCACATGCTTTATAACAAAATGAAGGTAAGAAAGGGTGAAATTAGGGAATATACATGTAAGAGAGACTTGAAGATAGACACATGTTTCAGCTTAAAGTCTTGTTTGTAAGAAATGTACAGATCAGAGCTCACGGGAAGGCGATCAGGACACGGTGACCACTTACTGTCTTGCACTGACTGCATAAGAACTTCGTGCTTACTTTTTAATTTAATCTTCCAGCTCTTATTTCCTAGGAAATAGGTATTGCCAAAGATGATATTTGAATATATAGCAGTAGATAAATATTTAACAGCACAAACAACTAACCAACCAGAAGCCGACCAGAGGACCCCTGCTGAGCCAGGCACTAACCCTCTAATGGCTGGGTGCTGAGGCCACAGAGCGGACTGTGGGAGGGGGATGGGCAGCAGGTGCTGGGCAGAGGCTGCTCACCAACCTTCGCACGGCTGTTGGTGGACCAACTGAGCATCAGCTCCAAGTGGACACCTGGGGAGGCTTAGGCTTACTGTCCCTCTTACCTCTGTCCTCTCCAGGCTGCTCCTCTAGTGTTGGGGGTCTTTCCTGCTGCTCCTGGTCTGGGGGCTACACCTCTGCCACAGTCTGGCTCCAAGAGGCAGCCCGCTCTCTGGGGTCTTGGCTGCTGCCTGCTGACGCTAGGGAGGAGAGCAGGCAGCAGAGACCCAGAGACCCTCCTTCTCTTTTGTCACCTAACCCCTTGATTAGCACACCAGGCTGTACAAATTTAGGTTTTTCTATACAAAAGGTCTGGAAACAATTTCAGAAGGGAATTAAAATGAAGGAAGGAAAGAGTTCAAATTCTAGCTCATCTCAATGTGTAGAGAAGGCAGGGCTTCCCAGGCATCTCTGTTTGGACTCCCAACATTCTCACCACCTCCTGATGCCGTCATTCAGAGCATGGGCTTTGAAGTTTGTGCCGTCTGGGTTTGCACTTGTCACTTGTTAACAGTGTGGCCTTGGGCTAAAAGCCATGCTTCTCAGAGCCAATGTGGATTGGTGATTAGAACTGGATTTTGTCAGGTGTGATGATGGTGTTGCGGGTGTGCACGGAAACATCTTTTTTTCTTCTTCTGTGATGTGCAAACTGAGGTATCTGGAGGACAGGAGATGCTGCAATGTTTGGCATTTGCTTTAAAATATATTCCAGAAAGAAAATGGGTGGAGGTGCGGTGATAGGAAGAGGACAGATGAAGCAGGCACAGCAACACGTGGGTGACTGTTGTTGAAATGAGGTGATGAGTCCGTGGGGGTAATCCTTGTGCTCTGCAGAGTTTTATGTAGCCTTGAAATTTTTCATAATAAGAGGAAACAAACAAAAACCAAATAACAAGGCTTTCATTCCCCGTGTCCAAACAAGCACACCAAGGGCCAGGATGCACTCGTCATAATTGCTCCTCTGTAATTTATTTTGATTCTCGGGTGGATTCCAGCTCGCATCCTCCCCACCGTCTTCACTAGACACTGGCAAGGTGTATTCTCTTCAACAAGGCTTGCCAGGCCCAGTGCTAAGTAGTACATCGTTTCTGATTCTATACCCACACTTTTAAAGCGACCAGTTTCCTCTTTGGAGTAACCTGAATGCTGGAGTCTCGTTTTAAGGTATTACCTTCCTCTGTGCCACTCCTTTTGGGGGGCTACTCGGGGTTAATGTTATTTCCAAGGGGAAAACAGCGTTGGGAGGAACAGCCTAGACTGGTCTAGAGTCTGCAGGAAAAAAACGTGAAGAGTGTGAGTTCTCAGAATCTCAAGGAGAAAAACAGAAATGAATCATCATCATTTGACCATGGTATTCACAGCTAGAGGAAGGAACAATGGGAGAAAGGGCAAGGGAAGAAAAAAGAAAGAAAATCTGGGAATAAAATTGGGATGCGTAGGGGGAGGGGGAGGAAAAAAGTCTGAGAAATTGGGGAGGGGGCACTAATACTGGCCACAAATACAAAAATTTGCTTATGCCTGGTTTCAATTAAAAATAAGCATGCATGCACATATATTTGCCTGCTGTGTTTTGACTAAGCAGGTAGTGAGGCACTCCTTTAAGAACCTGGATACCCAAGGTGTGCCCCGAAGCTGCCCACCCTGGAGCTGAGCCCAAAGGTGAGCAGGTCGCTGCCCAGCTGACCACCTTCTTCCCTCCAGCTCCCGGAGCTCCCTGACCTGTCCCACTCCTTTTGGGGGCTACTCCTCCCTGGGAGGAGATGCTACGCTCGCCTGTGGGTGCCAGGGCTAAGCGCAGAGGCCCGAGTCTCACACAAAGGCCTCAGCGCCCAGGAGGCAGCGGCGGCGGCAGCGCACCTGGATGAGAGGAATGAGAAGGTGATGTGCCCGACCCTGGAATACGGGCCTGAGAACCGAAGGGCTGACATTCGGCCACGGCTATTCTTTCAGTGGAGCAATCTAGGGAGAAGACCGTAGAAGAGTGCTGCGGTAGATTTTTCCTAGTGGAAACGGCGGGACCGGGAGGGAGTCCCACTGGCCTCTCTGGCGCGTGACCCCCCAGGGCTCAGCCTCATCTCCCCCCAGCCCAGCAGGAGCGTGCGCGAGGATGCAGTGCCAGCCTCCGCCGCACGGGGGCAGCACCGCCTGCCGGCGAGACGCGGAGACAGCGGTCCGCGCGCCCCTCTTAGCGGCGGCAGGTGGAGGCCGGCCCGCGGCGCCCTCGCTCATTGGCCGCGGCACGGGCGCTGCCATGTTGGCGGAAGCGGTGCCTCCTGTGAGGTGGAAACTGGCGGTGGCTGCGGCCGCCCCGTCCGTGGGCGCAGTCTCCTGCTTCTTTGCCTCGCTGGTGTCTCGGCGCTGAGAAGCAGCGGCCGACGGGATGGAGAAAAGTAGGATGAACCTGCCCAAGGGGCCGGACACGCTCTGCTTCGACAAGGACGAGTTCATGAAGGTGCGCGCCGGGGCTCCGCGCCCCGCGGGTGGCCTGCCCTCCGCTGCCCTCCGGGGCCTCCTCGGGCTTCTGCCCGCGTCCCCTCGGCGGGGACGTCGCTCACTTCGCAGTGAGTCTCCTCGCCTCAGGTTTGGCAGGTGCAGCCTGGAGAGCGCACTTCTGTGAAATCGTGCGCATCGAGTTAAACGGCCTGGAAGTTCTGGGCAAGTGGTTTTGAGCTGAATGGAAACGCCCCTGTTATTACCCGACCCTGGTACCATGCAGTGCAGTCAGGTGGCCTGTCCCCTTGCCGGACAGAAGCTTTATGCCGATGTCTTGTACCTAAAGCTCAGTAAGAATGTGCGGAGCAAATCCCTGAACCCTTGTACCTACCCGGGGATCGGGTCGGAAAAAAGGCCACTTACTCTACAGTTTGCCTAACGTTCGTCTAAAGCTTCTGGAATGAGATGTTTAAAAAATTCGGATTTTTTTACTGATTTTGCTGCGGTACAACAAAACAAACCATCCTCTTCTCAAGTTGCCCTGCTCGTTATGAGGTGAACTGGAAGTTGGTGTGCAGGTAATTGTAGGGCATAAACTTACAGAATAGACACATAAACCGAAAACGTTTTACTGATAACAAAGGTTCATCAGGTACAACCTTGAAAACGTCCAAGATTTGAATCGGAGCTAGGAAGAACTTTGCCCATTTGGTGAATTTCTCTGGGTCTGCGTGTCAACCATCAAAAAGTATATTTGTTTAATTTCTAAGGATTGAGATTTTTGGCACAACTTAGTAGCTGGTTTCAGTGTTAGAACGTTAAAAGTTTAGGCTCAGTAAAGAGCTAAAATTTTGAGCAAGTGAGTTTAAATCTCTTAGTCTGTCTTTTTGATGATTTCAAGTCATAATGTTTTTTCTCCCCTAGGGTAGTTAGCTTTTTTTTTTTTTTTTTTGGTATTTACATTCAGATCACATCTCCAAAACTGTGGGTTGTTTTTTTTTAAAAAAGCATTTACATCTGGAGCCTCTCCAGTGTGGCCATGTCAGTTTTAATGTGAGGGCTACCTAGACCCGGGAGTGCTCTGCTCTTGTTCTTTCTTGTACAGCGATTTTCCTGCTAAATCACTAATAAAACATGTAACTTGAATGGGAATATCTGAAAGAGAGTACAGGGTGAAGTTACCATTCCAGAAACCCTTTGTTCCACGACCCTGATGCCAGGGTAGAAAGAAAGAACTAAGGATACATGATGGGGAGGGGAGCACTGGGAGAAGCAAAGGCACACGCAGAGATCAGGGCCTCTGACTTCAGGAGTCTTGGAGTACAGGAAACTCTTAATTTGTCCATTTTTTGACTTCAGCTTTCTTCGAGCCCAGCACTGGTATCCTTTCTGACTCACTAGCCCCACCATCTTTCTCTAGAAAGATTCTGCACCTTCTAGGTCTCAGAATATAAGTCCTAAAATAGGTAAAGGTAGGGAGAGGCCAAACGGGAAGTGGCTGGAACGCCAGCCACTTCATATTCTTGCGTGGCTCTTACACCTGAGTATGCCATACAATTTGGAGTGCTAACAAGTGCGAGCGCTTCATATGTTGAAGAAAAATGCATAGAACAGCTGTTCTGTGTAAAATATTGATTTTCTAGGTGGGGTCTGGAGATAAAGGTTAATTGCAATTTGTTTCCTTTAAAGAGATATTTTACAAGGGATAGTTCTGTGGCACAGCATGGTGGAGAGCTTGCTGTCGGGGTTATAGTTCTGCATTTGTGTCGCAGTCAACATATTTTGTAATTGGATAGGTTTTATGTATGTGGGAAAGTTAGAGAATATCAGATTTATATTAGGAGTTGATGTTACTTGAAATCCAGTCAGTTGATTGGAAACGTCTGCCAAGCATGATGGGACCTGGTAAGACAGTTGTAACAATTGCTCATTTAACTAACAGGCTTTCATTGGTCACCTGCCAGCCAGCAGTCTAAACATGGTGGTACAAGGCTGGATAAGGTAAGGGTTGGCTCTTGAGCATGGTGATAGAAAGACTGTACATGCTGAAAAACTGCCCTTAGAACAGAGTGGTTGGAGTGTGGCAGCATGGCCAGGAGCGAGACTGGGAAGGTAGAAAGGCAGATGGGGGGGCTACACAGTGTACTGGGCCTTGTTACTGTAGTGAGGGGTTTGTGCTTGATGCCGGTATTCATTGTGGAGTTACAGTCAAGTTTAAAGCAGGAAATTACATGGTCATTTGTGTTGCATTGGAGCTGACTGGCCTCAGAGGCTACTCAAAATGTTCTTTCAATGGTCCTTTGAGATCTAATGAGAAATAGAGTGGAGCGGGACAGGTTTGTGAAAGATGTAGGTGATCAAAAGGCAGGAGTGACAGAAGGAAGAATCATTTGGGGCAGAGGTACTGGCAGCATACTGTTAGCTTTGTCAGCTTTAAAAGGTACGGAAATCCTCAGAGGGTTGACAGCCAACTAATAGATGAAATAGGACCTAAGGCAAGCACAGCAGGAGGGAGAAAGCGGCACGCTAGGATCAGTGAGACCCGTTGCCTTAATGCGCCGGTGGAGTCACAGCCGCCCTCCCATGTCAGCACGTGACTTCATCTCCTGCTTCACAGGAAAAGTAGAGGCCATCGAAGGGGAACGCCGTCCGCCTGCTGGTCCCAAGCCCGTTCTCTGTCTCCTCCTCACCCTGTGTAGAGGGCCTCACCTCCTCCCAGGTGAACTCTCCCCCCTGGGCTTGGAGCGCATGCCCCTGGTCTTCTCAGGATGCTGTTATTGTCGTCCTCTGTGCTCCCCGTGGCTGTCCCACACTCCTCTTTTAGTCTCTTCTGCTTGTTCCTCCCACCTTTCATTAGTGCCCAAATGCTCTCACCTTTCACTGGGAAACACATTCCATTCTGTCTTCTGGCACCATCATTCCACTAATGAGTTGGCAGCAGAGTTAATCGAGCGGACCTTTTCCTGCCTCCTTGCTTGACCTCAGCAGACCAAATGCTCTCATCACTGCTTTCTGGTTTCCTTCATACCTCTCTGGTCTCTCTGTGTCTTGTACATAATCATTGCCCTCCTTGCAGCCATTAAATGGCTGGTTATGGGCTCAGTCACATGTCCTCTGTTTTCCCTAGCTAACCCATGAGCTGCAGTGACCACCTGGAGGCAGGTGGCACAGATTCCTATCTCTGGCCCCAGAAGCTCCTGAGCTCCACTCCCACGCACCACACTTGTCTCTCGTTGGGTATCTCCGTGGCACTCATGTTCAGCTGGATCCGGGAGTGCTTTCTCCTCTGCAAACCAGCTCTGTGTCACCTGTGTCGGCCAGGGTCCCACTGTCCACCTGGCTGTGAGTGAGAGCACCGGGGTCACGTCCTCTCCATCACCTTTCCAAAACGCCATCTGTTACCAAGTTCGAGGGATCTCGCTTCCTGACATGTCTGGCCTCCCTCTGCCTTTCTCCACCTGCTGCCATGCAGGCTGTCCTCACGCCATCTACCATGGTGGTTTCTCACCTGGTGTCCTGCACCTTCTTTCCTTGTCCAGCCCGTGTTCCCACGCAGGCAGCGGGCTGTGTTCAGAACACACATCGCTGTAGTAACAGGCGGTGGATTGTCCGCCTGGTCATGAAGAAGCACTTTCCAGAACATTTGAAAGTGTTTCAAAGCGGTGCATTCCACTGTTGGGTAGTTTTTACTTGTGGACAGTTTGTCTCTGTGCTGAGCCAGACCTGCCTCCTTTGAACTTCTGTTCATCAGTTCCTTTCCGAACCTCTGCCTTAGTGGCTCGTTTGGCAACTGGTAGGCACCTTGCTTCAGAGAAATCAGCCCCCTCCTTGTGGTGACTGAGCGTGGCAGTGTGTTAAAGAACTAGTAGAAGGTAAACAAGTCACGGAGGCCCCTTTCTGTTCTCGTCGGATGAATCATGAGTGTTGAAACAGGAAGGCCGTTCCAGGGCGTCCCAGTTCTCAAGGAGCGTGTATTCTGACGGAGAGATGAGAAGGGGAAATGGCCAGCTGCTCAGATCTGGGTCGTGCTGGAGAAGGTGGTGGCCTGGAGATGTGGGTCCCTGTTTCGGTTCTGCTACCCCCAAGTATGCGCGTGGGGCAAACCCTGGTCTCTGGGCTTCAGTCCCTCCTCGGTGTAACGGCTAGTGCTCGTCCGAATAACTTTGCAGCTCTTGACATTTTATGTTTCTGAGAAAACACAGTGGTCATTTTCTCTGGTTTGCAGTTAAGGAAACGGAGGACAGGGGTGTCATGACTTCCCTAAAGTCACCCAGCTAATTGGGGAAAATCGTGGCCCTTCTCTCCTGACTCAGCCTTCAGTCCTAGGAAAATAATGTAGAACTTTGCTTTCCAGAGGCCACAGCTGGAAACTTTGGGAAGTGGGATCATCGGAATATGAAGAATAGCCCAAAAGATGGAACCAAGTCTGTACGCCAGAGCTCCAGCATCCTACCAATGGGGAAGAGATTGAGGGCCGCCTGTGATCTTAGCAGAAATTCTAACAAGTCTACGCATAGTGAGCTGGACTCTGGTCTGCAGATTCAGTATAGGAAGTAGGACGAGAGGGAGGTGGTGGACTTTTAGGTAATCATTACACGTTATGGTTGGTGTTAAATAGGGGCAAGGAGTCAGAAAGGAGAAGTCAGCCGCTGGAACAGCATATTTAGGTACTCATAGTTGTTAGATGGATGAATACATTTGCAGAATAGACGTTTTCTTTGCCTTTTCATAAATATGTCAAACACGGGTGGGACAGTTCACAGAGGAGTTGGATGTAAAACGATGACTCCGTTAGAACGGAAGCTCCTCAGAGTTGACGTGTTACGACCTCAGAGTCCTTGTCAGAGCCGCTGTCCGTGGTGGTGCCAGAACTTCGTGTACGTTGTTGACCCTGAAGTTGGAATAATGTGCTAACCACATAAACATGTGGAATGAGCTTTGGGAGACTTCAGTTCTGGGCTGACTATGGCACGTGCCTTGGGGTCCCCCTGCCTCAGTGACAGGACTGGATTTGAGGGCGGGAGCTGCAGGGAGGTCCAGGGACGTACTTGCACACATGGCATCCCCTCGTCCCCTCGGGCGGAAACCCTCTTCCCTCACCCTTTCCATGGCCAGAGAGCAACTTGTGTCATTCGGATGTCAGCTCAGCGGGTCGCTGTTCTGTGGGGTCCTCCCTGTCCTCTGAGTAAAGCTCCTCCCCTCTGCCAGCCCCCTCTTCAAGTCCCAATGTATTTGCTTTTCAGCATTTATCATATTCACTGATATCACACTTTGTTTACATGTTTATTTGCTCCTTTTCCCGTTAGAACATATGCTCCATGAGAGCAGAGACTTTGTCTTCCTTTTCATGTCTATGGCTGTGTCCCTAGTACTTAGAACAGAGCCTGAGTCACACGATAGATATTTAAGGTGTATTTATTGAATATAAAGAACATTTATTTGTCTCTGCTGTCCACTGGTCTTTAAGAATGGTTCAAAACACACACGAGCTCATGCTAATCTCTTAACGTTTTCCAACCCCTATTTAGTGCACAGTTTAGCACTTACTGTTTTGTATTCATTTTTGTCTCAGTGAAACAGCATGTTTTGAGGACAGAGTCCTATCTTGAACTTCTTGTCCCCTCTTATTATGTACATCCCATGATTATTAATAAAGAATGATGATGCCTGAGGAATTTGCCAGAGGCGGGGGTGGGGAGACGGGTGCAATGGGTGCAGGGTCAGATGGTGCAAACTTCCAGTTAGTAAGAAGTCCAGGGGATCTAATACACAGCAGGGTGACGCAAGTAAACTACTGGCTTGTATGTTTGAAAGTTGCTGAGAGTAAATCTTACAAGTTCTCATCACAAGTGAGAAGAACTTTGTAACTGTGTGATGGATGTTAACTAGACTTCTTGTGGTCATTTCACAACCTGTACAAATACTGAATCATGTTGCACCCCTGAAACTAATATAATGTTATATTGTATGTCAATTACATCTCGATTTTTTATAAAAAGTAATTTATATTTTAAAGGGAGAGAGTAGAAAGTCTGGAAGGATGTGAACCATAGTGCTAAATAGGGAAAAACCTTGACGTGCTTTTCTGGGGCACGTCACAGAGTGGGTGCATTTTTACTCTGTTGTGTAATCCTTTGTCGGTTGAAAGTTTTAGTTTGAACATTTGTTTTCAAATTAAGGGAAAAGCTATTTCTATTTTGAGAAGAGCCTATGTAAAATGTATAATAAAAAAATAGAATCCCTTGTAGAATTTAGGGAACAGGAGAGGATGCTTTTGGTGGGGGGTAGGGGGAAGGGGTGCCCTTGAGGCACCTTTTTGAAGTGAGTGGCACGCCCCATGGTGTCATCGCATCACCGAGTCATCGTGTGTTCCCAGGGGTACTTTGCCCTGCAGCGATACAGCCATTAAATGAACAGAGCAGCGCTTCCTTCTCATGCTTCCTCTCATTTTAAGTGTAAAATGAGATGCCATTGCAACAATGTTTGCCTTTCTGTTCTGTTTTCAGGAAGATTTCGATGTGGATCATTTCGTGTCAGACTGCAGGAAGCGCGTCCAGCTGGAGGAGCTGAGAGATGACCTGGAGCTCTACTATAAGCTTCTGAAAACGGCCATGGTGGAGCTCATCAACAAGGATTATGCAGATTTCGTCAACCTGTCAACCAATTTGGTAAACTTTATCCAGCAGTTCTACCCACACCCACACTTCTCGCTCAGATTTATTCGGAAAAGTGCTGAGTGTTTTTAGAAACCTATTAGTTGATTTTCCCCTCAGAGACTTGAAGAGATTACTAATCTCATTAATTAATAAAAGAACTAAATTTTCCTGGTGTACATTTTTTGTTTTTAGTTTTTACTCATTTGAGATTGTTCTAGCTTGATTATTTTTTAATTAGTTATTAAGAAATGGTGAAAAATAAAGGATAATACTATCAGAGTGGTTGTTTTTGCTAGTGCTAAGTGACTTCCCTGAAATCTCCCTGGTTTAGACTAATTTGCAAGAACAAACATCAACTATTCTTAAGGAAATGCTTCATTTATTTTGGGGCAGCTTTAGGGTGAAGGACACTTTGCCCGCTCTGTAGGTAGGCGGCTGGCTTTGTAAGAATGTGAGACTGGTTTGTAAGGAGCATACCAGTTTTTTTGTGAAAGTCATTTAGAAGTGCCTAAGGTTTAATACTTGCAAAAATGTTGTTTTGTTCGTATTTTATTTTGTTTTTAAATCTATTTGTCCAAAGCAGTACAGAAAGTAGTTATCTCTGTGGGAATTTCAAAAGACATGAGAGTTCATGAGCCATACTTGCTTTGGGGGATACACCACTGAGACTGTTTCAGTGGGATTATAATCCCCCCCACCCCAAAATTTTATTTCCTCTCTATTTAATTTGGATTTTTCTCAAGTCTTATAAGTACGTGTAGGGGAAATAGAACCCATCCATCCGACTAGAAATATTCACCTCCCATTAAAATTTTTCAAATTTCATATAAAGTTTCATCCAAGGGTAAATTGTATATAAGAAAGCTTTTATTTAATATGACTTCCCTGATTTTTATTGTTTCATGTGTAGCAACAGATTTTTTTGGTTCTCTGAGCAGTATTTATGGCAAAACGACATTTCTGCTATCTAGTTATGTAGCACTACGTGGCTGTGCAGAAAGAACAGCCCTGGTGCTGCTTTGATCGTTAAACCGATACTTCACTGTTCTTCCCGGTCGTGATGTTTGTGCCACATGATTGTGCCTTTAGGTTGGCATGGACAAAGCCCTCAACCAGCTTTCCGTGCCTTTGGGACAACTGCGAGAAGAGGTTCTGGTAAGTCCCTAAATCGTATTAAACAATCTGCCACAAGCCATGTTATGTTTATTTGCCTTCTGGAATCCCTGTTATCTGGTTGGTTGGTTGTTGTTCAGTGGTCCATAACTACAGCACTCACCCTCAGAAAGGTCATAAATGAGTCTCTTTTTTTTGCATGTGATATTACAACCTAAAAAACATGTTTGATTTGAAGGTAAAAGATTCTCAGTATATAGCTTTAAAATGTCAGAGGAGGGAAAGGAGGCTATTTCAAAACTTGTTAATGCCACCGCACTCCTATGTAAGTGGTCTCCAACTTAGGGATAGCTTATATTTTTAAAATTTGTAGGAATGTTACAAGTAATTTCCCAGACAGTATTTTACACATGGGTAGGTTCCTGGAGCAGTCCATGTTAGGGGATAAACAGGATAATATAAACGTAATGTACTACCTAAGGAACGCTACATTTTAATGTTTCTCAGAGAAAATCTCTGCTGTGGGAATAGGACTCCCACCCCTAAGCCACTGGGCTCAGGGACTCCACATGGATGAGCAGCGGAGGGAGCTTTAGCTTCGCTTCCAACAGAAGACGGTGCCGCCCAGTCCTCCCTGGCCCCCAGTCTGTGTGCGGCGCCCTGACTTCCAGGCTCCCCTAAACCTGGCGCACTACACTTCCGGTGTGTGTCACCACTAGACCATGCCCCTTGAGTGGCCCCAAGCACCTAGCCGCTCAGACAGTACCTGGCACCTTTGATGCTTTCGGGACATAACTAAGTAAAGACAAAATGCATGGAACAAGCTGACAAAGTACAGACTAACAGACTGGCAGTGCTGAGAAGTCCACAGGAGGGGCAGGCAAGAAAGAACTCATAAAGGAGAGACATTTTGAGCTGTGCCTTGAGCTGGCAGACATTTCCGGCTGTTCTTTCTGTTTCGTTTGGATGTTACAAAAGCTCGGGATGGGGGAGAAGTGTTTATGGTCCACTCCTGGTCCCACATCCGCCCCTGCGAGGCTGTCCTGCCTGCCCGCTCTCCCTCCCCACCCGCAGCTCTGGTGTTTCCTGGGCCTCGGCCTTTGTTAGCCTTCCACTGTGTCCTCTGAACTCTGCCTGTAGAGGTACATTCGCTCCGGACCTGGAGGACCACTGTCACACGCAGTCTCGAGTCCCGTCCTGCCACGCGCCCGCCCTCCTCCGGCAGCTGTCTGCAGCCACCTCTTTCCCCATCAGCCCAAACCTTACCTCCCTTTTTGAGCTCAAGTCATAAGGCTACTGTGAATTCCAGGGTTACTGAGGGATACGTGTTTCTGTCTTGCTCATTGTCGTGTCCTCACTGGCTGCCTCAACAGCTGACATTTAATAGGGGTTTTGTACTGTTTACTGGATGAATGAATTCACTTTCCTGTAGAGTGTTTGTGATTTGTCCAGTTTGTTGTAGTTCTTCCTTACCTTCATTTGGCCCCCATTCCTAACAGTCTCGTGCTTGGCTCAGTGCGTGAGCTCCCGGACACGCTCCTTCAACGACAGCCTCTCCCTTTTCCTAGCCATGCTGTTCCTCATGTCTTGGTTCCTAGTATTCCCAAACAACATCACATCGTGAGATACCAGCACTTAAAAATCTCTAGATTTCCAAAGTAGGTAGGATCTAGTCTGAAGACCTTGTTGGAATAAGTCCCCTGCATCAGGCACTCCCTTTTTTCCTACTTCTCTCCGAAACGAACCCTGCAGTGCACCAGGCGATGCCTTTCCACCCTGAGTGTGTCGTACTCAGTCACAGCCCTCTGCCCTGTCAGCCTGCACCCGTGTCAGTTGAACTCCAGTCCTATCCGGTCAGCTACTCTCCTTTCTCTACCCTGACCACCTGTGACAGTCATTGCATATTTGTATGTATTAGCATTCCTTTGGCCATTAATCCTGTGTGACCTTGGCTTTCTGCGTCATTTTGCCCCCAAATCAACAGCAGTTGTATCTGATACTTCGTATTTTTTGTCAATACCTGCAAAATACTGGCCTGTACTGGAATTGAATTAAATATATGAATTTAATTCAGTTCTGTGGAATTGAATTAAATGTGTAAATTTCATAATGTTACCAAACAACTTTTGCAATACATGTTCTTTATTCTTTTAAAGAGTCTTAGGTCATCTGTGAGTGAAGGAATCCGGGCAGTAGATGAACGAATGTCTAAACAAGAGGACATTAGGAAAAAAAAGGTAAAGTGTCATCCTATTAAAACATGGATCGCGCTAGCACCTTGGAGTTAGTTAGGGCGCTTTTGTGCGTGTGGTCTGGGTCCCTCTGGGCGCCTTAGAGAAATGTGAGGCCTCTGATCTTTAGAGACCGGTGTCCAAGCAGGGCTGGTGAGGACAGAGCGGCGGGGCTCAGGTCTTCTCACTCCTGGTCGGATTTTAGTCCTGTTAATAAGACGGGTGGGGTAAAGTAAATAGTTTTTTTTTAAAAAGACAAAGAAAGTTGTATATTCTCCTTGTGCTTTAATTTATTCATGGTAGCATTAACATTTTTAAAGAAAACTGGATTTCATATGCTGCATGCGAGCTAACAGCCCTCTCTCATGTCTTCTCATACTTTTGAGTCCTATGAAACTGACTTTTTCAAAGCTCATTTGCATGTATGGATGTATGTATTATAATGTCATGTTATCTGTTTGAAATGATAAGACAGAATTTTAGAGACACCCACGTGGACACAATTAAAATTCCTCATTTTCTCCAGAACAGGAAATAGTAATAACTGACCTCAGTGAAGCACTTTACAGTTTCATAGGCATGTAAATTTGTAGCACACCTATAAAGGTGTTCATACTCTAGACATTAGGGAGTAACGGGCCTTTCTAAAGCAAACTCTTTCCATATTCTAGTGTGGGTTTATTACTTTAGGAAGAGTAATGTGTTGCTGTCATTCTGCCATGCTTATTTCTTCCTTTGTTTTCCCTTTAAATATACCTGTCGTGCACTGCCTTTACTTTTTAGTAGTCCTGTGTTTTAATTTTATAATCGTAATAATATAATGGCAGAGTTGGAATTGGGATCAAAAAAGACTTCTGACTCTAGTCTGGTGCTACATCCAGTAATTTCTACATTTATTTATTAACATACATCTTTAAATGTCAATGGAGAGAAGATTATTTTAGAAACCTTCTGTTTAATTCTTTAGATCTCCCCTCAGCTATTGTCTAAAGATTTCGAGACTGGAGTGCAGGAAATTTTTCTGTTTTATTCATCCATGTCCCACTGTCTAGAAGAATGTCTAGCTCATAATAGGTGCTCAGTAACTATTTGTTTGGTGAATGACCTTATATCTTCTTCTTTTCAGGATGAGAGTTTTTATAATATTCCTCAACCTCTTTGCTAATGTTTGTCACAGTGTCTTTAATGAATTGACACATTAAAACATGAAAAGAAGGGTTGTAAGAAAATAAATGTATCAATACAGAGGTTCACTTAAGATGGGGAAAAGAAGGAAGGAATAAGCGTACAGAATATGAGAAAGCAAAAAAGCCCAGTTTTGTTTTAACTATAAACTTGCAGTAGAATATTGAAATATGCTTGTACTAGAAAGCCAAAATTAAGGTTTGCATTCTTGGGAATTCAGTGTTAATGTAGATATTCAAAATGTAGGGTGCCCCAAATATTCTGAGTTGACTTTTGGCTTTGTATTTTCCTGCATTAGGCACAGGGAAATAAGATCATTAAGATTACACATCGTGATAAATTTTCTTGCTTGTTTTTCACAGATGTGTGTGTTGAGGCTTATCCAAGTTATTCGATCAGTTGAGAAAATTGAAAAGATCTTAAATTCTCAAAGTTCTAAAGAAACACCTGCGCTAGAAGTACGCAGGTAAGTGTTTTTTACTGAATAGTGCATCAATTCACACCTAGGCTAACAACACTTGTTTAGTTAGAACTCATGTCTGCAAAAGAAGAAAATCCCAGTGTGTGGCTTAGTGTTTGTGAATGTAGCTCAGGAAAGGGGAGTGCATGGAGCGCCTGCATGTGTGCTGTGCCGTCACAAACTGTTGTGGTCACAGCCTCAGTTAACAGTCACCTTCCCGGGAAGCAGAAGGAGTGTGCGGTCAGCGCAACTGCCTTCCCTATGGACCAGCAAGACCTTGTGGACCTTCACTGTGCGGCATGGCATAGGTCGTCTTTCTTAGGCGTCTTAGGCATGCTGGGAGCCTTCCCACTGCTGGACCTTGCAGCAGCATTACGTCAGTAGGAAACAGTGTAGGCACGTTTAAGTTACAGTTGATAAACAGGAAAGAAAAAGCTGGGAAATAAGAAAAGATGACCATTTCCTCAGCCGTACGAACTGTGACTATCATTCCTTCCTAGCCTGAGTTGTAAATCACCAGGTGAAGAGTGACTCAGAAGGGGAGTTGAGTAGATTGTAGCAGCAGCAGTGCACGTGCCCTGGAGCAGTGGAGGGAGCAGAGGTTTGTGCCGCGGGTCCCGCTGGGCAGGGGGTTTCAGCTCCGTGGCATCCGTAGCAGAAGGCTAATCATGACCCTACAAGTGCAGGCTCGCCTGCCAGTCACTGGGATGCTGGCAGCCAGTGCCTGGCATGCAGCCGGCCCTCAGGCGTGTGTAATTTGGGTCTGACCCCCGCTTTTCTTAAAGTCATGTTGATAGCCCTGACATTTTTCCACGAGTGATATTGGATAATCTGCAAAACCAACTGAAGCCAAGTTGAATACACCTGTAGTTCAAAGTCTTGGTCATACTATAAAGGTACGTTGGATTTCTGCCCAAAATTTGAGATTTGGAAGGGGCCTTAGAAACAACATGCTCCATATCTCTCCTACGTAGATTAAGAAATGAGGCATCCAGAAAGGAGGCGATTCTCATGTCCTGGGCCTCCATGCCTTTCATAACCCAGATGTATAAGCAGAGCGTCCGTCCCCGCCGTGTTGGTTCTTCAGCCCACCGCACGGTGCTGCACCTTGTACCCCCGCCCCATCCGAGCTCGTCATCACCATTCACAACCACCCTGACCAGCACGGCACGGTCCACTGGGTGGCACTGCCCTGCAGCCCCTTCGAGCTGCGTCCTCACGCAGCGGCCATGATGTCTGCCTCATTTCCTGCCCGTCTGCCCGCTCCTACCCGTTCCTTTGGTAGGAATACCTCGGTGACCTCCATTTCTCTAATACTAGTTCTTGACAGTGTTCCGTCTTTAACGTAATAGGCACTGTGCTCTTTGCCGCTCAGAATCACCTCGTAAGGACCTTTCCTCTCATTCAGGTCCACAACGTTGAGCTGTAGAGAAGGGAAAACCCGGCAACGTGAGTGAGTAGTAAATGTATCATACTTGGTAGGCCAAGAAATGTTTCGATAATGTATAACTAATGAGTCCACATTAGGTTGTTCAGGAAAGAGGGAGGGACTAGCCTTTTGGGTTGATCGTGCTGGGCTATCACGTTCCCTCTACACTGGTTTGGAAGCTACGTGTTCAGGACTGGGTAGCCCACTGCTGGTCTCAGCATGCGTTTCCTGTTTCCTTATGGTGTGCCTCTTCCCCCCACTGACTGACTGGTCATTGTCAGAGGTAGGCTGCCCCAGATAAGTCCACGGTGCTTCAGTGCCTTCTGGGTTTTCTCTTTTGCTGTTTAACTTCCTTCTGAATGGTAGTGATGCTTTATAATGTGTGTTAGAAAAAAGAAGGGCATTTATTAGACTGGAAGATGCACAGTGAATGTCCTCTCACTAGGACCCAGAGCACATAAGCCGGCTGCTCTTTCCGCTATCTGAGAAGCGTACATTTAAAGGAAGCTGTGTTGAGCTATTTCCTTTATTGCTGTTAGAGGTCCAGTTTCATTTTCTTGAGGAGACAACACTATTTGGTATTTGAGAAATCTTAGAGGTATTTTAGCAGAAGTGTGAATAATAGGATAGGGTGAGAGAGAGAAGGGAGGTTAGAGGTGAAGAAGGTCGTGAATGGAAGAGCCTGGAGAAGATGGTGGAAATGGGGAACTGCAGAATGAGGACTGACCTGGCCCAACTCCTGCCCCCTGGGCCTGTGGCCCGAGGCCAGGCTGCACCAGTGGCTTATGTAAGGTCCCCACTGTGCCTAGAACAGGCTGTGCATATGACTGGTGTGAAAAGTGATGGCATGAAGGACGCTTTTGCTTTCACCTTGTAACAAGGAGGGCATGGAAAAACACTCTCGGAGAAAGTGACAACAGAACTCATCACATGATGCTTTCTCTTGGAAATTGAAAGAACTTTAGGAATGAAATTTCTGTCATTGTGTCTACTAGCCCACTTCTGACTGGACAGATTTTGGAGAGAATTGCCACCGAATTTAACCAGTTACAGTTCCATGCTGTTCAGAGCAAAGGCCTGCCTCTTCTCGACAAAGTGAGACCAGTAAGTGTTGTTTTGTTTTCACTTTGGTATTTAGGGTCTGCTAGATAATTTTGGTTTAACCTAGTCAAGCCTCTGGTAATTGATCTACAGGATTTTGAAGCTAGCTTTGACTTTCATCTTTCAGTTTTTGTTTTTTGGACCCCTGCTTCCTAAGGGTCACACATTGTAGATTTTGCATAAAGACACAGGCCTAGTCTCTGAATTATAACAGTAAAATTAATTTGGGAATTTCATGTAACTTGACACATGATATTATGTAGTCAGAGTTAATTTATCCATAGCCCTTGACTGGGCTTTAAATTCACGTTTGTCAGATTTACTCTGTAGCTTAAGAGGAAAATAACTTTTTTTCTTATTCTGTAATTCTGTCTACACTCACCTTTGCTGAAGCAAAGGTTTACTTCTAAAGAGATTGTAGGGAGGAGGAAGTTCACTGTTACTCACCAGGAAATGTTAATATTTTGCTTTTACATATATTGTCTCCTATTAGAACGAAAGCTTTGTTGTTACCTGTTTGTGTCTTTAGCAGTCATTCCACCTGGAGCTTTGTTTACTTGGTGTTTTCCCTTGCAGCGCATAGCAGGCATTACGGCCATGTTACAGCGGTCGCTGGAAGGCCTCCTGTTAGAAGGGCTTCAGACTTCTGATGTCGACATAATACGGCATTGCCTCCGGACTTATGCCACAATAGACAAGACGCGGGACGCAGAGGCATTAGTGGGTCAAGTGCTCGTGAAACCCTACATGGATCAGGTGTGTGCACCCCAGGATTTATTCAGCAGCCATTCATAGAGCATCTGCTCTGTCTTCCATACTCCACTGGCTGTGAGGGGCAGATCAGAGGTGTTTCTGGAAAGGGTCTCATAGTCACTACAGTGTCAGATGGAAGAAAGTGTCGGTTAAAATCAGCGTGCTGGGAACCGGGCTTGCTCGCTTATCTTTTCTAATGATGCTGTAGCCCTGGGATCATCATAATTTAGTGGGGTGAGGGTCTCACCTGGGAAGAAGGTATGTATCAAAACATTTTTAGGTCAGTTTTATGGTATGTAAATTACATGTCAGTGAAGTTTTGTTTTTTAACTACTGGTCTAGTGGGTGGAATAGAACAGTTCAGCAGATAACGACACTGCAGTGCGTGTGCGTGGTGCGGTGCGTGTGCATGGTGCGGTGTGCGGTGCGATGTGTGTGTGCGGTGTGTGTGCGGTATGTGTGCGCGGTGTGCGTGTGTGCGGTGCGGTGTGTGTGTGTGGTGCGGTGCGTGTGTGTGGTGTGTGTGCGCAGTGCGTGTGCGGTGCGTGTGCGCGGTGCGGTGCGTGTGTGTGGCACAGAAGCGTGCGTGGCGCAGTTGCATGCATGGCACAGGAGTATGCTGAAAACTCCGACACGTGAAGGCATGAGAAGCAAGGTCTTCACAGAACAGATTAGGCCCCAGTCATCAGAAATGTGGAGGAGTTGGCCCAGCCAGGAAGGTCAGGGGGAGAGCAGTCAAAGCCCGGGGACTTGTATAAGCAAACTGCAGAATAATAGCATCAACCCGGAACTTGGCTATGCATTGTCCCCCTCCTGTTCGGATACAGTGAAAATACCCGACATAAGTATATTCTGCCTTGAGTAGCCAGGATGTAGATTGCACCACATGAAATTGCCAGTACTCAACTATTTCTGACATACAAAGATGGCAGTTTCATCTGGTTCAAACTGGTAGAAGTCACAGAGCCCATCCACAGCAGGTGCAGACCTCCTTCCAAGCACCGGTCAGGGTGGCAGTCCCCTCTGTCAGTAAGTGCAAAGCGTCTACTCTGTGACTTCAGGGTGAAAGTCTCCTGCTTTTAAAAGGGGAAAATTGAATCCCATTGATAATGAAATTTAAGGATTAATTTCACTAACCATGTGAGCTCTTTTAGGGTTACTAAAAATGATGATATATCCATTCCCTCTTTGTATTGTATTGTATTTCATAGCTGTCTTGATTGGGCTGAAAAAGATAAATTATCTATATTGTTTCTTATGAAGTGAAAATATTTGTTACTAATTTTTGCCTTTGTTTTTCATTGAATTGAATCTAATGAAGTTTCATTGGTATAGTAAGTAAACCATGGCCACATTTTTATTTTATTTTGCTTGTCATCTTGTTATTCACCCCTTGACTGTCAACCTTACCACAAAAATAAAATAATGAAGAAAATAAAATGTATTTTTTTCATCTTTCTCTGTCTCAAACCTTCCCCTAATCTGAAGAGATGGCCAAAGCAGTAGGAAGCTGTTGTCAAGCGGGCTCATTATTTTTCAAACTCAGAGGGATGCACATGGATGGGCCTGGTTTTTCAGCTTCAGGCCAGTCTCCATTGCCACCCTGTGTCCCCACGGGGTCAGAACTGTCTTGTCCTAGGAACTATCATAGTTTTAAGTGAGACTATTATTTACCTACTGTGTAGAAAACATGTCAGTTGGGGAGGAGGGTGGGTACGAGGAAGTATTTTTTTAAGGTTTTCTTTATTCTTTGTAGTATGTTGTTCATACTTTTAGGTGCTTTTTTAAAAAAATGATATTCCTTTTACCAGGTGATTATTGAACAGACTGTTGAGTCTCGTCCAGACGGCCTTCAGACCATGTACAAGAAGCTCCTGGACTTTGTCCCTCACCATTGCCGCCTTCTCCGAGAAGTCACAGGCGGAGCCATCTCCAGGTACTTCACACTGCAGTGCGCAGAGCGCGCCTCGGCGTAATGGCGGCGCCTGTCGCCTGGAGTGCCCGCTGCTACAGGCTGCCTGTGTCAGCTGGGTACACGCACACCTCGGAGACACTGCGGGTTCGGTTCCAGGCCGCCGCAGTGAAGCCGGTATCACAGTAAAGTGAGCCACACGGATGTTTGGTTTCCCAGTGCACATAAGTTATGTTTGTACTATCCTGTGGTCTATTAAGTGTGCAATAGCCTTGTGTCTAAAATAACAACATGCTTAGTTAAAAATTGCTTTATTGCTAATAATGCTGACCATCATCTGAGCCTTCAACGAGTCTTAGTCTTTTCACTGGTAGAGGGTCTCCCCTGCAATTTGTAAGCAGTGCGAAGCACAGAAAGGTGAAGTGCAGTGACACGAGGTGTGTCCTCCTACGTGTAACTCCCCACGTGCTGCGGGCGGTGTCATCGCCTCGCTTTGCAGAGAAGGAACTAGTAGGTGGAGCTAAGCTGACACTCCTCTCTGAATCCTACCTAAGCACGTGCTTCTTCCCTCTGCACTCTTACCTGAGTCAGTTTGAAATCAAAATTGGTTTCCTTCCGTTTTTCTAGCATCATAATACCAATTCAGTTACATTCAACTCGCTTTATACTAATTATGATTGAAGTCAGCTTCAGTTTTCCCTCCTTCTTTTATGTAATTTCCATGGCTTTGCAGTTCTGTTCATAAACATCCCATTACTTTTGACCATTGCCATTGTCCCAGCCCAGGCCTTTGTCCTCTTCGCTCCAGAGTAACGGGCTCTCCCCACATGCTCTCCCTGCCTCCTCCCTGTTGCTCTCAGTCCAGCCTTCAGCATCACTTTATCCAGAAGGCCGAGTTTCAGACACTCTGCCTTCTTCCTGAGTCTTTGTGGCTTCTCGTGGCTTCATGAGGGAAGTCCAGGCGTCGTGATGCAGCGTGGACGGCCCCGTGTGCCCTGCTGGCGCCTCTCCACTCCAGAGCTCTCTGCCGTGGGACTTGCCCTGCACCACTTGGTCTCCAGCCACACAGTACCTCTTGCTCTTTCCTAACACACGCTATATGGTGTGTGTATGCGTTTTGCCTCCCTCTCCCCTGCCCTTCCAATTCCCTTTGTCTTTCTGTTTGCTGTCACTCCATAGGAAGCTCCACCTCCAATACCACTTCCTTCAAGAGACCATCTTTTATCTTGACATTCGGCATTAATGGTGTCCTCTGGATTCCACCACATGTCACTTTCACTTCCACTGAGCACTGATTTCCATCTCAACAGTGTGCTCACCTCCTGTGCCATGTCCCACATCTCCCCCTCCTGCACAGTGTCCTGAAGGTAGCAACTGCCCAGTGTTTGCAGAATTAAAGAATGAATTTATATGCAGCATTAGAAAGGCACATAAGGTCCCTGTCTTCATGTGAGCAACATATTTGGTCTTGAATTTTTGTTCTTTGAAAAGAAAACTACCTGGGATAATAAAACACTGCTTAACCTTTGAAGTACCCTCTCTGTTTTCAGTACACGAGTTCAGATGAAGCCTGGCTTTGCCACTTTTGTTTAGTAATCATTTGGATTAGGGGTAAGAATTTAGTAGAAGTTAGGATGTAAAATTTTAAAAGCTACGGTTAGGAAACAACTAGTTATTAGATTTGACTGGGCTAGTCTTCGTCCTGAAATGTCAAGTTTCAAAGCTCCACAAGTTCTTGTCCACAGTTGTCAGCATGGCAGAATTCATATGGCAGCCTCAGGAACGGGAATCACATCGTCCCTTGGTAGGTCATCGTTATTTGCTCCATGCCCCGTCACTGAGCTGCCCCTGCCCCTCCCGGGCTCAGGTTCTGCTTTTCCATTTCCAGAGCCTCAGGGCCTCCCTGTCCATCACCCTCAGTGCCCTTTATAACTGGCAGTGCCAGCGGCATTCAGGATTTACCTTCCAAAGAATACGATTAGCTCTTTTCATGTTAATCTTGCAGGTTCATGTTTTCTCTTTGGGGCTTTCATTAGGTACTTAAGGGATGAGGAGGTCTTATCATTTAATATTGCTTATGCTATGGGCACTTACGGTTTTAAAATCCATAGTTTTGTCCTTTCTCCAGATACCTTAGCAGATTTAGCTCTTCCATGATTAAGTCTGTAATAGGCTATATGCCGGAAGTGGCATCTTCTCTACCCTCCTCCGCCCTCCTCCAACCCCACCACTAATTTCTTATCAATACTTAACGATGATAAGATTATTTGATCACTCTTTCTGGACAGTAAAGCAAAGCTTCCTTGATAACCTATCTTTCTGGGTAATTTTCGCTAAGCAGGAAAATGATGTAAATTTTTTTGTTTGTTTTTAATACTTACCATGATGTTAAGTCCCATTTGATATTGATGATTTTACAACTTAAAACTATCAGTTTTAGTAAAATAAGACCATATATTGAATGGCTCACCATTTTTAAAGAAAATTATCTTAAAATAGAGCATATTATTTTATATACAATCAAAGTAGGTAGGTAGATCAGTGATATTTACAGGTCTTTAAGTTCAAGAGACATTTACGGAATCTGCCTTAACTTACTTCCGTAGTTAGCCATTACTCACACAGCACTTACTGTATGCTAGGCGCCTTGCTAAATGCTGTACAAATATTAATGCACATAGTGATCCTATGAGGTAGATATTATTGGCATCTCCATTTTAAGATGCAGAAACCAAAACAAATTAAATGACCCAAGGTTTGAGCTCAGAGTGCATGCTGTTATCTCAGTGTTGCCTTTGAGTTTGTGAATTAGAAATCCAAAGTCCAACCTTTTGGTAAAAGATGCAAAATAAAGCTGCATACACACAAAACATTAATGTCATCAGTTTTTTGTATCAAGACTTTACGTGAGCTGAAGGTAATCTTAGAGGTAGCTTAATCACAAAGCTGTTGGTAATTGGTAAATTAGCATTATTTACAATGCTTTAGGGTTTAGAGGTGTTGAGGTTGAATGCAAAGATTGCTATTCTTGTGGTATTAGACTGCTGCTTCTCTAGGACAGAGTGTAAATGTGTTATCCCATTTTAGGGGAGAAAATTGTGTCAGGCAGTTTGAAGTAGTAATTTTGCCTGTCCTCACCACCAGCTTGTTAGGGGAGTGGATACAGAGGATGTGTCAGGTTCTGTCCTCACCACCAGCTTGTTATAGGAGTGGATACAGAGGATGTGTCAGGTTCAAGGTGAGGCCGAGATCAAGGAGTGAAGCAGAAGTTTGGGTTTAGAAACAAACTAATTGACAAATATATATATATATATATTTTTTTTTAAGTTGTAATAAGTTTTAGGCTGAGGAACTTTCAGTAAAAACACCACAGTGGAATTTTGGTCTTTGTGAGTAGTAGATTATGTGTATTTGACTGCAATTTTGCTCTTATCTTACAGTGAAAAAGGTAATACTGTTCCTGGATATGATTTTTTGGTGAATTCTGTCTGGCCAGAAATAGTACGAGGATTAGAAGAGAACTTGCCCTCACTTTTCAACCCTGGGGACCCAGATGCATTTCACAAGGTACCTTTCACTCCTTTGTCTTGATTCTTGAAGATGTTAACCTGAGGTTTTAGAACAATCATGTTATCTGCACGGTCTTGATTCTGTGGTTTATTAAAAATAAAAATTTGAGCTGCCAAGTGAGCATTTACCTTAAAATACACAGGTTGCTTTATCCTAGTAACAGTTCCTGATACCTTTGGGAATAAGAATATTTTAATTTTAGAATTTAAAGTAAAAGTTAGTGTAGACACAATTGTGACTAGATACGTACATTGTTTCCTAACTTTTTAAAAAGATCTTGGGACCATTAGAAGCCAGTCTCGTTACAGGTGTTTTTCATGACACATCAAGTTTGTGTTATTTCTACTGTATAATTTTGAAGGAAAACAAAAAGTATTGGTTGGATTTTAAAACGTAGTCCATAAACGTCCTATATAATTTAAAGATTAGGAGGCCCAACTTGTTTTTTAAATCATGTTATCATTTAAAAGATTTCATGGTTATTTCAAAAGTAAATTCAACTTGTTTATTTTTTGTCGTATCATGTTTTAAAGGCAATACATAGTGTCTCAGTGAAGAATAAAGTCTTGGGCCAATGACCTGAGTTCTAGTCCCAGCTCACCACTCTTGTTGCTCAGCCTCTTGGGCCTGTCTTCCTTCTTCCCTGGATTTTGGTTTTTTTATTCAATATGACAGTCTTTGTCTTTTAATAGCTAATTTATTAAGTTTATAATGACTATAATCACTGATTCTTTGGGTCTTACTTTGTACTTCCTCTTTGTCCCACTTTTCTTCCTCCCTTCTTTCCTTCCTTCCTTCCCACCTTCTTTGTATTTTGGACTTTTGGGAATCTGGTTTCCTGCTGTAATCTGTGTTTTCTTCTCCACTAATTTAGAAGTTCTGCCCTTATGTCTGTGTATATTAATGAACCTTAGTAGTTACTTAACAGAATCTAAAATTCACTGGTGTTCTTCAGCCTCTAGAACAGTAAGGAAACTTAGAGTACTTTAATGCTAATCACCCTACTCCATAGTATATATTATTGTTTCCAGGGCAGGGTCTTAGTTCTATTTTGACTTTTTTAATCCCCCCAAATAGGCATTATTTTGTTGTTGTTTTATATGGTCATTATCCTCTCAGAATTATCCCCCAAGTTTATCATTTCCTTTGCGTACTATTCCTTCTTGGGTATTAGAACTACCTTCTTGGATCATTTCCTTCTTTCTGAAATTCATCTGTTAGAATATTTTTTAGTATAAACTTCATCTTTTATAATAAACCCTGAGTTTGTGTTTGTTTGAAAATTACTATTGCTTTCATGTTTTAAAGGTAGTTTTGCTGGAAATAGAATTTTCTACACTTTGAACATTGGTTTTTGACTTCTGTTATGAAATTAACCGTTAACTTAATTGTTGTTTCTTTGTAGTTAATGCCTTTTGTCCTCTGGCTGCTTTTAAAATCACTGACTTTCGTGTGCTGTTTTATTATAATATATTTAGTATGAGCTTCTTTTTATTTATTGTATTTGGGATTTAATGGGTTTCCTGAATGTGAGGATTGGTGTCTTTTATCAGTTGTGGAACATTTTAATCTATTATCTCATCAATTGTGCTATTCTCTCATTCTTTTGTTACTTCCTTCTAGAACTCTTGATTAGACCGCTTCATTTTATCCTTTATGTTTCTTAAATGTACTTTTATATTTTTCATGTCTTTGCTTCTGTGCTGCATTCTGGGTAATTTATCAGGACCTGCCTTCTAGTTTACCAATTCCTTCTTCAGTTGTGTCTAAATTGTTTTTTTACCTGTATGTTGTTTCCAATTTTAGTTATTCTAATTTTCATTTCTAGAAGTTCTATTTGCTTCTTTTTCTAATCTGCCTAGTGAGTTTGATTGTTAATTTTTAAAGTGTAAAGAAACACAAGGTAAGTGTGGTGTGAGCCTGGGGCCTGGCAGACTTCAAAACAGATAAGGCAACAAATTGGTAGCTTATTGTCCCAGAAATATCATTTAGCTGGGCTAATTGTCCCATGTTACAGTATGTTGACAGTTACTTTTGTGATTTTTAAAAATAGGTTTTTTAAAAAATAGATATCATAAACAGAATAATAGTCTTTAGCATTTACAATTTAAGACTCTTTACATTTTGCTGTACTCCTTAGAGAATCATATTGATTATGTTAGGCTAGGAGATGTTTCAGCTCAGAAATGAAGTTTTCTGATAGAACTTTGACTTTAGAATTCCAAACCAGTATTTAATATTGGTGGGTACAGTTTCCAGCAAGCATCTATTTCTTTCAAGAAATGCTTTCCGCTTTCAGCTTTAATGTAACATGCTTCTTGTGAAGAGGGAAATATTCTTGTATTCCATTAGCATCCATTATATGCAGAGGTATAGTTTCATCCCAAAAGGAATAAATAATACCTTTGTCTCAACTCCACACACCTGACCATACTCAGATGATTACATAACTGTTGCTCAAAACCAGTTGAAAGAAATTTAAAACCTGTAATGTTTATTGCACTAAAATTCCTGTTGAAGCACAGACATCAGTATATTTAGGTGAATGGTTTTGTTATCGGGAATTGAGCCCCTCTGAATTGTGAGGTATATGGAAAGTCCAGCAGTATTTTCCCGAGAGCCTGAGGGCCTGGGGAATAGAGTGCCCTTCACAACAGCTGCAGTTTTGCTCTACTGACTGACCAGGGTTCTGTTTCCTCTATTTCCTAGCTTTGTCTTCAGGTACATTCTCTCTGAGCCTAAACAGAAGAGGAAACATCATTTGTAAAATGGGGGATGATAATAATTGTAGTTACCTTATAGGGTAGTTTTGTGGGTTAAATTAAATAGTACAATTTTAAGCACAATCTGTAGGTGATAAGTGTTAAGTAAGTGTTAACTGCTGCTCTTAATGGTGCTGTTAGATCCCCATCAGTTTCTGTGCTGCCTCATCTATAAAAATGATGTAATAACTCACATGGTTTGAGTCTTTCTTTCCTTCTTAAACATGTTCTCCTCCGTCTGGAGAGTCAATGAAAATTACAGCACTTAAACTGCCATCACATCCAATTCCAGTGGACTGGGTTAGGGGTGCCCTAGAATATGACAGCTGTCCCTTCAAGAGCACTGGATTTAGAGTCCCTGGGTTTCCGAATGGACTCACCGTGTAAGACCTTGAGCATGTCACAGAAATACTTGGGACATTACTTGACGTTGAAGTGGGAACCTTGGAAGGAAGCTCCCTTAAGGTCCCTATCAGCTCTAGAAACTATGATTCTGTGTGTTGACCTTTTTTATCTTGATTACAGTTTCCAGTATATGCTCCCAATTCCGGTTAGTTTGCTTACAATGAAAATGCCATGTGTTTGTTCTTATTTTAGAAATACACCATAAGTATGAATTTTTTAAGAACATTTGAACGGCAGTGTGGATCCCAGGCCAGTGTAAAAAGGTTAAGAGCACATCCTGCCTATCACAGCTTCAATAATAAGTGGAACTTGCCTGTTTATTTTCAAATAAGGTCAGTAATTTATTCACCTCCCTCCTCCACCTTTCTAAAATAGAATTTGAAACGGGGATAATGATGTTGTCCCAGTTAACAGCCCCTCCTTTGTGATCACCATACTGTTCTCTGGGAAACAAAATTTAAAGTGGAAATGTACAAGAAATATCATGATTGCCAAAGTTGTGGCTTGCATGACAACAGGATAAGATTTATTTTTTTATAATTAGAGAGCTGAGAACACTGGAATGAGCAGGACTCCAAGCCTAGCTTCATTTTCACGCTCATGTTCTCTCATTCATTGGGGAAAAGACAGAGGAAAGTAAGAATTACGAAGTAGTTCTTTCTTGCCCTTTACCCTGTCTCATCACCTGCCTCAAATAGTGGACCTGTCCACATCTATTGTCTTTGCTCATCTGTAACATTGTTTCCCTCAGGGAGTGGGTAGAGCATCACTTTAAGTATTCTTTGCACCTGATTCAATCTACCAGTTTATCAGAATTCTAGTTACTATTTTTGCTTCATTTATAATCTTTGTGACATTTGTTTTCTGTTCTGGAAAATGGTACCACTTCTAGATATTATGATGCTATCACCTGTGTCAGTAGGTGATTTTATTAACTACTTGAGGAATTTTATGATAAATCCATTACAATATATATGTTCCATTAGAAAAATAGGTGATAATAGCCATTTTTGCAGATTCTCATGAATGAGGTCATGGCAAGTTCCTCTGTAGAGTGGCATTAATGAGAGCGTTTTAATTGAAATGCTCTGTAAAGAATCAGGGTTTTTGTTTAAATTTCTGGGTGCTTTCGTTCATTGTGATGCAGTCCTTTTCCTGAGTTCTGAGGGAAAAGTACAGAGGGGAATACAGTAAGAATCACGTACTGTGATTATGATACGTGTGTGATTGAGAATGTATGTAGTCACCTTTGGTAGTGAAATCACAGTTTTCCAAAGATTAGTAAGGCGCCCTTTCACACGTACAATGCTGTGGCTTATGCTTAATTTCCTGGGGTTACATCATTATGTATCTTGTCCTTTAGTAGGAAACTAAGGACTTGTTCATCTAAAAGTCATGGACTACACTGGGGACATGATCAAGATGAAGCCAGGGCAACAAGCCCTTTTGATTCATGATCAGAATTTAAAATAGTGAAAGACTGCAGTAGAGAAATAACGTTTACATTTTACCATTTCTTTTGTAGTCCAAATTGGGAATTAGATTGCCTTAGATATCTGATGCCATCACAGCACATCCTTCTTCCTCCTGCCTCCAAACTCCTCTGCTGGACTGGGCCCCACAGTGGTAGCCCAGCCTCGCTGCAGCCAGTGCCCCTCATTCCAGGTTCTCCCAAAGCTAGTACTTCAGCCTTAACATGTGTTGAAACTCAGCCAGTTTCCTGACTTTTTTCCTTCCCCAGATTTTAGACTTAAGCATTCAAGGGGTTGGTTAACTTTTCTTTATAAACTGTTTTATTTCAAATTAATGAAATTTTTAAAAATTATGTTTGAGTTATAAAGTATGGGACTTGTTCTCAATATGTTTGTTTTTCCATTTAAAAAATAAACTCAAGTAATACTTTGTAGGACTCGCCTATTGATTTTTGTCAGGCGTTGGATTGTTTACCTTGAGCCATGACAAAAAGTTCTGCACACACGGCTGAGTCAGGGTTGCACTGTTACCCGTCACTTCAGGTTATTTAAAGTAAGCCTAAAACCGGTGGGGTGGGAATGTTTGACATGTTTCTAAGGAGAAATATTAACATTGCGCTCTTAGTAACGGGTCTGTGCCTGGAGCTGACTATGCCTCCATCCCAGGCATCTTCAGGGTAGAGGGCAGCTGCCCCCCCACCTCTGTGAACACATTGGTCCCCTCACTGCCCCTAATACCCTATTGTGTCTGCATTTCTTTTGTTCTTACAGGAGTATTGGAAGTAGGTTTAGGATTCCGTTTCTCATAGGAACAAAATAAATGCAAATGTGATTTTAAAAAAGCAGCCTCAAATTTAGTGAGTCAGTGGCTACCTGGAAACTGGTATTAACTCCTTAAATGCCAAAGTCTACGTTTTAGGTCTTTTTTAATTGACATCTTTCTAGATTTTATGTATTTCCAGAACATTTGTATGTGTATTCTGTATGTTTTCTTCAGTACATACTGAACATACCTCCTTTGTGATGTAGAATTCATAGTGTTAACGCGCTTCCATTTCCCTCTGCCCTCCTTAATTAATTATGCACGCGCAGTGGAGATGCGCGGTGCGCAGAGTGGACGTGCACTCCACAGGGTTTCCGAAACTCAGGGCAGTTCCTTGCTCTCTAGCCACAGCCACAACTATTATTATTACCCTTTTCATTTTTTGATAAGTACTTTTATATTATTGTAGGCCTGTGGCATGCATGGAGTAATATGTCTAGACACCTTGCCCAAACCCAAATTGAAGAATTTAGAAATGTTTGTATTTGGAGTCGGCCTTCTTAGAAATATCTATCAAGAGTAGAATGACATTCCATATACATGTGAAAACTACAGCACAACTTCTCAAGTTTCACCAAAGTATCTATCCTCTCTCATGTTTTGCCATTTTCCAAAAAGAAACATGACCAGATGTAACCTTCATTCCTGGAAGTGACTGCCCAGGAAAGTTACATGAGGCTGTGCTGGGCTCCTGGCTGGGGAGGCACAGCTCTGTCAAGTGAAGGAGGCAATTCAACTTTCATGGATCTTTCCACTTGGTCAGAATCAGGATGTCTCTGAACTGCTGTAGTGCCTGCTGCATCTGTTTTCTGTATTTTTTCAGAATTATCATAAATACATAAAATTTCGTCTCCCATGTCTTTACTTACTACTAAATCTCACCTACTCCTCCTTGTCATTGTAGAGCTTCAAGCTGACTGCTTGTCATACTGCATTCCAGTGTGACAGTGCCATATGTTATGGAACCATTTTCTTGCTTGGGACCATTTAGGTGGCTTCCAGTTTTTCCCACTTATAAGCAGTGCTGTGTTAGCTGTCAGGCTTGTTCTTTGTTGGAGGTTACTTCCTATACTTTGCAGAGATTTTGAAAAAAGGTGGAGTTAGGGGCCTGGGTTGAGAGCTCAATGCTGGTTTGCTCTCCCAGCTGCAGAGCTGTCCCTTGTCCCTTCTTTTCATTGTGCTTACGGTCACTGCTTCCTTTTGCTGCCATTCAGGGGCTAGTGTCCAGTGCTCTTGTCTCTTATCCCACTTTTCTATCTGTCACTTGTTCCTTCTGTGCCTCATTGCCACATGGAGTGACTAGCATTACATGAGCTTCGTTAGGCAGTCATAGGATTCCTTTCTTTCCATGGAGCATATAGGAAGCTGCGGGAAACTAGCCAGCCCCAGTGGTCCCAGGTGCCCTTAGAGGCTCCTGCTCTCAGCTGCTTTGCACCCTCGTTGAGGGCAGGGCTGCTGCTTTTTGTCTGAAGTGCTGTTTCTTTTACTCTTCAGACAATTTCCTTAAACTCAGTCTGAACTGCTTTTTAAAAGCATCTATGTACTATCAGAAAACCAAAATTACCAATTAGGTAAATGGAGCTTAAGCGTGTATCAGAACTTACTGCTAGCAAGGGCCTAGCAGGTGATAGAAGAATGTGCTGGTACAGAGGTTTGAAGATGTCAGAGTTGTATGGTTGGGGAACAGAGCTACATCAGCACTTAAATAAAGTGCAGTCGTGTGCTGCATGGCAATATGTCAGCCATTGACAAATCACACGTATGACGGTGGTCCCGTAAGATTATAAAGGAGCTGAATTTCCTGTAAAAGATGGAAGGGTATGTGGTTCGGGGGGATTTTTTTTTTTTTTTCTCTGAGGGAGCAATATCTGTGCGCTTGGCAGTAGATGCCCTCTCATAGCACCTCAATCTTGGGTGCACGGATGACACCGCAATCAGCCAGCCACTGACCTGTCTCAGCACAGAGGAGCCCCACCCCCACCCCCGAGTGCTACATATTCAGAGGGCACCACAGCCCTCCCAGGTCCAGCTCGACGGTCTTCAGGACACTGCTGTAACTTCTTTGTTGAGGACCCAAGATGCTGCATGAGGACACAGGTCCCCAGGAGCCTCCTCAAGTAGTAAGTGCCACGGCCACTTGAGTGAAAGCTTCCGGTGGTGGTGTGGAGCCAGCCTGTCCCTGTGCTTGGGAAATAGTTTCAGGTCACAATGATATAAAGCATAGGTAAGTTTTATGTCTTCCATCAGTTCAATGCTAGAAAGAGCCCTTTGTGCTAGATTTGGTCAATGGAATTGAAAAATTTCCAAAGTCAAAATATTGAGTTCTCGGTTCTACACTGTCCATGTGCAACACCTCTTCTTTTTTTTTCTTTTTTTTTTATGAATACCACAAAGTTTCTTAATCTCACCACTGCTCCAACATGCAGTAGCCAAAGCCACATTGCCATGAGAGTTCCCTGTGTGTCTTTATCTCTCCATCTTGATGTGTGATTCCTACTGGTCCTCAGCCAGTTTCTCTTCAATATTTCCCATCAGTCCAGCCCACATCTCTGTTCATGGAGCAGCATGGACAGCTTCCACGTCCTGTTTCTAACCTTTCAGAAGGAAGCGGGGGGAGGGCTTGTGGGACAATGTTTAAAAGTCTCCAGGAGTGGGTGGTTTTGTCCTAGGCCTCACGCCACTCACACTCACTGTCCGACTCACCCAGAGCAGCTTCCCGTCCTGCAGGCTGCATCCAGACTGAGTGCCCTGTGCAGGTGGACCATTTGGTATCTTTTATACCGTGTTTTTGCTGTGCCTTTTGTAAGTTTAGATACACAAATACTTACAGTTGGCTACAGTACCCAGTACAGGCACGTGCCATCCGTACAGGTTTGTAGCCCGGGAGCAATGGGCTGTACCACCGCCGAGGTGTCCAGTGAGCGGTAGCCCAGGTGTGTGCGTGTGTGCCTCTGTGATGTTCGTGTAGCCATGAGGCGCCTAATGACGCACGTCTCAGAACGTGTGCCCTCGTTAAGCAGAACATGACTATATATTTATACAGTTTCATTTCACAAAGTCATAAATGTGTCCACCTCAGTTATTAAAACAGGAGTATGTACAAGGTGTTCTCAGATGCGGGGTGGGCCAGCTGTCAACAGGAAAAGCAGAAGCTCGCTTAGGAGCAGTGGTGCAAACACTGAACAGCTGCCTATAACAGGGCAGCAGAAACTCAAGCACCAGGCACCGAGCCGTTCTGGCTTTAACTGGCTACTGCAGTGTGTTTCTCAAGCTGCAAACAAAGATATAGAATACAGCTTTCCCATTTCTTAATTTGGGGCCATTTCCTTTCCTGCTGATACGGATGGATTGGAGAAACCACAGTCTCATCACCTTGAGGTGATCACGTTATTATGGTCACAGGGGACTTGCCAGAATTGACTTCTTGGTGGAGACAACGAGGCAGATTGTTTGGTATGAAAAACATCGGGTTTGTTGTGATTCAGATCGGCTACAAATAACCGGCAGACCCTATATGACAACAGCTTAATCAAGATAAGTTTATTTCTTGCTCGGTAAAAAGAAGGCTGGGAGAACAGGCAATCCAGGGCTGGCTGGGCACCTCTGAGCGTTGGCTTTATCGACAAGCCAGTGCCAGAAGTTCCTGGTACTTAGCGAGGGAGGAAAGCAGATGCGAAAGGCGTCTAGTGGCAGCATCAACACTAATTGGCACTCTTGTTGTCTCAGATTCAGAGAAATAGCGGGGTCCTTAGAAGCAGCACTTACAGATGTACTGGAAGACGCTCCAGGTAACTTCCCCAAAGTGGTAAATGACAGGCTATCCCTGAATGTGTATAAGCTCACCAAGGCATGTAGACCTAATGCCCGAAGTACTTTCACCCTTTCCTATCATAGAGTAAGTTAGACATTCAAGACTTAGTTTAACTTCTTTTTTTTTAAGAGGCAAAAAGAAATCCAACTTGTTGCTGTGTAGTTTCTTGTTTTATAGAGGTGATAGAAGATGCTTTAAGAATATAGGACGCAGAGTTCATTTTCACTCCTGAATATCAAATATCAAGGGAACACAGCCCCTGGTGTGCTTAAGGGATATGCCCTTTTCATAGCAGACTGGCCACGAGCTGCCTTTCCCCACACGGCCCTTCATCCCTGAAGACGGCTCAGCTGGGGCTTGGGGCTCCAGGACATTGGGCACCAGTCCTGGGACACAGGGCAGGCAGGTGACAGTGGTCAGTGTGCAGACTTTCTGAACGTGTTTGCATTTTTTACAGCCTGGTCAGTCTCGTGTTATGTCGTAGTCATTTCTAGTGGCCAGTCACGTAATGTGTGGCTGTTTTATAGCCACATAGATCTCTAGGCTGCTGCACTTACATACGTGCCCCCTTTCCTGCAGCTATGTCAATCTGAGCTGCATCTTTTCGCCTGAAAGTTTTCATCTGTCTTTGCCCAAAATGGTCATATGAGTATGTGATTGACTTCTTACTTACAAATAGTATGTTCAGGTCGGGGAGGGGTAAACACATGAAAGAGGACAAGTTCAAACCCAAAGTTTAAACCCCTGCAAGTGACTGGCACTAGGACTCATGTTTGTTGATTTGGTGTAAAATACTTATTAACAAATTACTGGAATCATGTGAAGTCAGAAAATGCGTTGCCGTGAGAGGTGGTGTAGTGACGGGATACGGCCACCCGGTCATCCCTGGCACCTCCACTCACAGCTCTGCTGCCCAGAATGCCACTTTCTTCACTCCTGAATTTCACCTGGAAAACATTAGGGTGTAGCCTTAATTCACTGAGATGCCTTCAGTGTGTGTGTTTTCTCTAGCCGGAAGTTCGTTTTGCCTCTTGGCTTCTCAGAGAACATGGAGCAGCCTTCAGAGGTGCTGGTCAGACGCCATGTTCCTGCCGTCACTCGCGCATCGTCTGTGGAGACTCACGCTGCAGATTCTGGCGCGGTACTCTGTGTTTGTCAACGAGGTGAGGGCTGGTGCAAATTAGTACCTTAGGTTCGATGGCTTAACTTTTCAAAGGCCACATTGTCCTGAGAGGTTAGATTGGAGGACAGCAACAGGCTCCGTTCTCAGGTCTGCATCCGTCTCTGTCTGGGCATTCCTTTTCCATCTAGAAGTTGCCTTCAGGCCTATTTACCATCTCATATTCAGTGGAAAGCACCACACTGATGGGCTCATTTTCCCTGCTCAAAACCAGAATCTTTGAGGTGCTTCCAAATTAACACAAAGATGCTCGTTTTAATGAAAATGATTAGAAATGAGAATATACATATATTAATAGTTAACGTTTGGAAATTTAAAAGTCATATGATCATTGAGATTAAAAAGTAGTAAAATGAACCTTTCCTTCATTTCACTGTATCCTGCTTTTCCCCCTCATCACATGGTTGATTTTATTAAACGTCTACATGCCTGTGGTGACTTACTAGATGCTATGCTAAAGCCATGAGACTGCCCCACACGTCACTGCTGAGCACAAGCCTCTGCCAGGGCCTGCACCAGCCTTTCAGCCTCACAGATGCCCTGTCTCCATGGACAGTCTCAAGGGACAGACATATACCCTGGCCGTTGCAATGTGATGAGTGTGAAAGTAGAGGGGTGTGTGTGTGTGTGTGTGTGTGTGTGTGTGTGTGTGTGTGTTTGTTTTAAGGAAAGGCACCGTGAAGACGGCATCCACTGAAAGAAAGACCGTCCTTGTTAACTGGACCACGAGGGACCCTGGTCTTGCACAGGCTCCCGAGTCAGACAAAAATCAGACCTGCCTCTACCACCTTTTAATTTGTGGCCTTGGGAAAATTAGAAATTAGCTCCACGAGTCTCAGATTCTTCATCTGTGATATAGGGAAACAGCTTCTACACGTTTGTCCTGGGGAGTAGAGATGCTTGTTGACCAACAACCTGTTGACTTAAAGTTCCTGGCAGATAATGGGAGCTCAGAGGAAGTTAGTTCCCTCCCTTCCTTTTGGCTTCTCTCTGCTCAGAGGGGTCCTAACAGACCAGCCTAGTCCGTCAGTGTTTCTGAAGACAGGCGGGATGGACGACTCTTCAGCCAGGCCTGGGCCTGCTGCGCCAGCGTTCCTGCCAGCCAGTAGTACCTCTTATAGCTCTAATGAATTACTTTACCTCGAACATTCAGTATATCATTCTTTCTTTTTTTTACATACATTTTATTGGGGAATACTGGGGAACAGTGTGTTTCTCCAGGGCCCATCAGCTCCAAGTCATTGGACTTCAGTCTAGTTGTGGAGGCCACAGCTCAGCTCCAAGTCCAGGTGCCGTTTTCAATCTTTAGTTGCCGGGGGCACAGCCCACCTTCCCATGCAGGAATCGAATGGGCAACCTTGTTGAAAGCTTGTGCTCTAACCAACTGAGCCATCTGGCTGCCCCCATTCTTCTCTTGATACCAGTGTACTTCTCTTTGGTTATTCCCTTGTAGCAATCCATTGTGCAAAGAACACTTTTGTTTGTGTCATTTTAAGCATAGTGAGGTTTGAATTTTGATTTTTTCACCCTTATTAATATTATAATGATAAATTTGTTAAGTAAACTCAGTAAATTACCTAATATAGTTAATTATATGTTATGGTAAATTTAGGTAAATGCAGTAAATTATTTACCTAATATAGTTAATCTTTAAAAACCTGTGATGTTCCAGAAATTAATTTGCCTTTGGTTTAGTGACCTGTTATTTGACTTGGCCTCGTGTGAGTGTTTCTCCCGAGGAATCAGCCGCAAGGTCAGGGAGGCTTGTGCTCGTCTCTCAGGGCTTCACGCCGCCTGGAGAGACGTTTGGTGTTCTTTCATTACGAGCATCTTAGCTGACTTGTTGACCCGCATATAAATGCTTGTGAATCTTGCTCGTGGAAAGTATTTAATCACTGAAACCCTTTTTCAGCTTTTACTCAGGCCCATCTCTAATGAAAGTGCCAAGGATATTAAAAACCCTGTGGTAACTGGTAGCAAAGACCCTTCTGTTACCCAAGGAAATAGTGAAGACCAGGGCAGTGGCCCCTCTGAAAGCAAGCCAGCGGCCTCCATTTCCAGCACTCAGCTCGTGCATGTGGTCGCAGACCTGGACAGGCTCCAGGAACAGGTGAGCTGTGTCCCAGAAGCATGCCGAGTGCTCGCTACAGTGTCTTCTCCAAAAGGAATTTGTGCAGAGATGACGCCATCGCCCCGTGGGGCTTAGATTTGTGGCCCAGGGTTCCTCCAGAGAACATCTCATCCATCTCCCTTTCTTGGTGCTTCTCCCACTTTCCCTGCTGGTCTGGTATTGTGTCAGCCTGGAGCCTCTGCCGCTTTTCTGGTGGTGACGTTCCAGGCTCAGCTCAAGCTGTGGGCCACTTGCTTTTCCCATTAGCTCAGTGCACTGTGCAGGCACGCTCATTAGTGGACTGGATTTTAATTGTTTCTCATTCACTTACCAAGTATTTCATGGTAGCATTCATTCTGCAGCTATACTTTGAAAGTACTGAGCTATTAAAGTTTCTTCCTGTTTTCTGCATATGAGTCCCATGTTTTTGCTTGTACCATTAAGAGAACTTTGTAGGATAAATTTCTCTTTTAAGTGCTCTGCTACACAATTGTGCTTTCCTCAAGTTTAAATATTCTGTGGTACTTAAACAAATACTTTATGTTTTGCGCAAAAACATGGTCTTTATCGGAGCTTTTCCGGTACTGGGAGAGCCCCAGAATAGAAAAGATGTTGCTTATTTTCTGGCCTGTGATGTCGGAGTCTCTCGTGGAGGCATTCATTCAGAATTTTGCTTTTTTCTGATGAGTCACTGCAAGTCCTACGTTTAGTTTCATCATTCATTAGCAGTGTTCTAGAGTTTGTAGATGCAAATTGCCTCTTCCTTTGATTTATAAAAAGTAACAATATATAACGTGCATATTTTTCAGCTTCCAGAACTCTTGGAAACAATCAAGCCAAAACTTGAAATGATTGGCTTTAAGAATTTTTCTTCTGTCTCAGGTAAAAACAAATCTTTAGACTTAGCAAATCTTTGAATAAGAAAAGAATTTGAATAAAATTGTAGAGACTGTTGGATATATTTAAGCTGCCATGCTCTTCTGTAGTTGTAAATCCTTGCTTGTTTCTGTCTTCTGTTCTATGATTATAACTTTCCTAAGAGAGATACTGTGTTTACTTCTAATTGATTTGGTGTATTGTAGTACACGCTCTAGATACTCTGACAGCATTTACACTAAAGTTCATGCCTGGACCTGAGTGCAGGCTAAGCACAATATGTGTGTGTCCGCAGCAGCCCTGGCGGACTCCCAGCTGTCCCTGTCGGCCTGCGTACCGCCCTTGAGTAGCAGGATCGTCCGAGACTTGAGTGAGTCTTGCTTCAGTTACCTGAAAAGTGCCCTGGAGGTTCCCCGGCTCTACCGAAGAACCAATAAGGTCAGTGCCGGCGGCCGTTGAAAGGAGTTGGGGGGGGGGGGGGGCAGGATGCCACCGGCTGGGGGAAGCTGGGCGACAGACGCAGGTCAGGTCGGCTCAGGGTATACCCCTGCCCAAGACAGACGGAATCTGTCTCATCAGAGAAACCAGTTTGAGAGGCGGCATCCACACTGGGTGTTCAGGTGCTTTGGTAGTTGGACCTGGGCAGTCTGAACTGTTTCTGGATTCTTTTGGCCATAAGAAAGATTGTATTTTCAAAAGAGGCATTTTAATAAATTATTTTGAGTCCTATTTTTTTGTCTTCATATCTTGTATTCGAAGAAATTAGAATTGACCTGTTCCCGTCTGTTGCCATTGGAAGTACCTGCTTTTCTCCTGTCTCTTTACTGGATGCATGTGGAGAAGCTGCATCAGAAATACTGAAGGCATTTGTAGCGTGAAAAGTTCAACGCACACTGGTGTTTTCTCATTTTATAGACTGGTGATTTGGGAATTCAGTCTTACCGGTGTTTTAGTTTCCCTATTGAACTCTCATTTTCACCAATTTACACTTACTTCATTCTTGCTAGATCTCACTTAATTTTCCCTCAGATTTTCTTCTTTCCCAGTTGTGGGTTTGGATTTTAGGTAGTTTACGACTGAAATTATTCTCGGGAACTGTAAAGGTCTCCAAGACGCAGTGCTGTTTTGGAATTTCCCTGGAGCTCCTACAGACATGCCTGGTGTAGGGCCAGCCTGTGCAGGGCCCTCGTCTGCTGTGTGTGTCACTGCCACCCGCCTCAGGGCTCTGGATGTGTGCTCTTTACTGTTGGCTGAGATTGAGCTAATCTCTGTGCTGTTCTCTTCCTTTTAAAATCTGGACACGCGGTAGAATTACCACTTCTAGCAAGAGTACCTTGTCATCTGATTTTTCTCTTTCTGGTCTGACTCAAAGCACCCACATACAAGTGGGGCAGACAGACCTATTTTATGTTGCCGAATGCATTTTTCTTTAATCTACCAACTTTCCCTTCTGTTCGCTAGGATGCTATATTTACCAAGTGCTTGCACTGTAGGTCAGACAGTATCCCAGGCTCACTCCACCCATATCACACACTGAGTCAGACCTGGACTTGAATGAGATTGCCCGTGACCTGTGTGCACGTTGAAAAGATGGGAGCAGCCCCCAGGGTATGGAGCGGTCAGTGGTTAGCCCAGCACCTGAATCCAGTCGGGCTCCAAACGCGTCCTCCACTCTGTCCTCTTCCAGACCTGGCCCTGTTCTCCAGGCTTCTTTCTGTAGACAACACTAATGTTATTTTTTCAAGGAAGGGAGATTGTACAGGTCTCAAAACGAACAATACTGGTGTCGTTTTGAACTTGAGGTTCAAATCACTTTCTCTTTTTTCCTATGCATCCTTCACCCCTACCAACATTACTCCAGGAGGTGCCAACGACAGCTTCCTCGTACGTGGACAGTGCCCTGAAGCCGTTTTACCAGCTTCAGAGTGGGCACAAGGATAAGCTCAAACAAGCACTAATGCAGCAGTGGTTAGAAGACGCGCTCTCTGAGAGTACGCAGAAGTAAGTAACCTGCAAGCAGACCGTTCTGGACTTGCAGAGGGTGGCCTGAAACGATGATCAGAGCATCAAATCGCTTCATCACTGGACAAGTCAGGGAGGCACGCACTCCCTTCCCCTCTGTGAACAGTTGATCTGTGCCCGCTCCACTGGCCCCACCCAAGGCTCCACCTGGGCTGCAGCCAACCAGGCAGGGTTCACACTGGGCCTGGCATCTCCCAGGTCACGCACCTGTCAGGGGGCCGGGCATATTCCGCTCCCCTGGGCACACCTGCCTTTGCTGTCCCTGATGCCATCTCATACAGGCATCAGTCTACGAGTCATGTCACAGTTTTTGTTTTAAGATCCTTTTGCTCCTGGCTCTCAGGCCAAATGGCTCTAATCATGTTAGATAATCAAAGGACTTACAGAGGGGAGACCATTGTAATCAAGGAAGAAACAATGTAATTACATCTGGTAAGGGATCGGTATCTAAAACCCTCCAACCCTTGAAAATATGAGAAAGTCTTCAGAATCACTGTGGTTGAACGTCTCATTTTTAATTCATTGTACTTCTCCCCAAATGCCAGCACTGGGTTATGTCAAAGAGTATATTTATTATTCAGTTTTATTGTTGAGTTTTGTTTAATTATTAATTTTGCAACAGTGTTTTATTTCAGTTAGTTGTTAAGCAGCATTTGTGGGTTAATTTAGAACATAAAAATGAATTATAATGTTGTTTCTGTGGGCATATGTATTTTAAATGCCAAGTAATCAGTTTGTAACCAAAGTTTTTAAATGTAACTCTTTTATAATTTAGACAGCATATTGAGACTGTTTTGAAGACAATGAGTTTTAGTTAAAATTTTGAAATGCTTTTACTCTTTAAAAGATGAGCTGTGCCTAGAACTGATTGTAAATGAACTTGTTAACTTGCATTTGGGGAAGAGGTGCAGTTGTCCATCCGCCATGTAAGAAGACACTTTGCCCGAGGTTTTCTCTTAGTGTCCAGGAGTACAATTTTAAACAAAGTCCAGGTACATATTTCTGAAGTTCTGAGGGACTGCAGTGCTAAAGAGTCAAGACCCTGTTTTTCTTTCAATCTTAAGAAACGTTAAATATTCACTGTGGCTGATTTTTTATTGGAAGTGCATTTTTATCTTAAAAATCTCTGTTTTTGGTCCACAAAGCCAGTTAGTGTACTGTGTGGTACACATGCCCCGGTGTGTTTTGTGATCCAGGTACTGTGAGACGGTGTCTGACATCCTGCATTCCGTGAGGAAGATGGAGGAGAGCCTGAAGAGGCTCAAACAAGCCCGGAAAACCACCTCCCCCAGCCCCGGCGGGTCCGGCGGCGGCATGAGTGATGATGACAAAATCAGGCTGCAGCTGGCCTTGGATGTTGAGTACTTAGGAGAACAGGTAACCGGGAGCCATCGTCAATTTCAGGGACTCTGAAACTGCATTCTGTGGGTCCCTGGTGGTTCCTGTGCACCCAGAGATGCGGCTAAGGGCCCATTCCCTGTGCTAGAAAAAAGACCTGGGCCCCACAATACTTGAAGGTAAAGGATTCGCACCTGGGAATTAGGAGAAAAGAGAGAAGAATACTGAACATGGACTTTTGAAATCCAGTAGATTGATCTTTGGTGCAATGACATCTGCTTGGTCACCAGCGTTCATGTTTGCAAAACCCATAGAGTGGGTGCTCAGAGTTGGTGTCCTTCTGGCCACTGCCGGGAGAGTGACGGGTGCCATCTCGGTGCCACATCGGGATCTTCTGAAATATTTGTTAGTCGGCTTAGAGTAAGTAGGAAAGCTTTAGCCCATGGAGCCTGCAGTAGGCCACGGGAGAAACCCTCTGAGCTCAGCCTTGTTTCCTGCCTGGGCTCGTAGGTTTTCTGGGAAACACATTTTGTAGTCGCAGCGTGTGGATGCATACTAAGGTGTGTATTGTCACTTAGGAGGCAGATACACGTTACATAGAAGGCCTTTCATTCTGTCACTGAGGTGACTTCCTTGAGTATCGTAAGACTTTCAGACACTCAGAAAGTGACTATACACTGTTCACGTTTTCTTTATCATGGTAGTTCCTCAGGAAAGGCTTTTTTGCTAGAGAAAGAGAAATAAAATTGTAACATTTCCATCAGAAGATGCTTGGTTTTCTAGCTCACTAATAATCTGCTTTTACACATCAGGGTCATCAATGAAAATCTAAATTTTTCTGCTTTGAGGTGAATTTAGACATACTCCCTGGCAAAAGTTCATTGTCATGTTTATTTCACAAGAGAAACTTAAAGTATTTTTATAAGCAAGAAAGTTTGTACAAAAACAAGAACAAATAAGCACAAGAAAGAAAGGGCGGATGGCAGGGAAGACGGAGGGGGTGGGGGTTCCTCATCCCAGGGCCCAGAACGAACCACAACACACAAATACTGAATACTTGATGCAGATTTTCCAGTACTTCCTGTGCGTGTGTGCGCGCATGCATGCATATGTGTGTACGTGCGTGCCTGTGTGTGTGGGTGTTTTGATGTTGTCACACTGAAGTAGAACACGGAGTGCTGAGTCTCAGTAACCCAGTAACCCGCAGCAGTTGCTATGCCAAAGTTTCCCATTAATCAGATGTGGTGAATTTTCTTTTCCAGTCCACAAAGGAGGCTCTCGCTATGTTAGATTCTCATTTGATGGACCGACATAAATTAACACACTTGCTTCTAGAATGCCAAGTGATTGACCCAAAAAGTAAAGTAAAATAAGTAAATCCTTTGTTCTAAAAGGAAAAAATATTCTGCCAGTCTTGAAGGAACTGTTTTTATCTTATTTAGTAGAGGGTGGGGTTGGATATTTTGTTGTATTTTTTATAAAGGTCTTTTTTCATAGTCATTTTCAGTTGCAATAACTGAATTGCCCTCTTGGCCATTGCAGATACAGAAGCTGGGCCTGCAAAGCAAGGACATAAAGAGCTTCCCAGCTCTCACTGCGCTTGTCGCTGCTGCCAAGGACCAGGCGACAGCAGAGCAGCCGTAGGCATCTCTGCGGGAGGAGACGGCTCTCCTGTCACCAGCCGCAGCCTCTGCAGCAGAGCTTGCACCAAATCTCAGCGACACGCAGTGCGGCCTGCCCAGCACGCCTGGGGCTCCTCACCCAGAAACACAAAGGCCTTTTCCGTTATATGGAAGATCGTTTTTAAGACGTGAAACTTTCTACTATAGTTTACAGAGCAAATTATTTTATTTTTATTGTAAATCTTAGTGAGGAAGAGGTGATTTCTAAAATATTGAAGTAACTATGTGTGCACATATGAAGTGCCCTCTGACCCTGCAGCTAGGAGCTGCTGGCTGCAGTGGGGGACCCATGTGTGCACCACGCTTCTCCAGACGAATGCTGCACGTTGACCAACCTTCAAAAGAGGCTGTAAAACGGCAGCCCTCCCTCCTCCCACGGGATTTAAAACAGGTCGCGCTCATCACCCAGATCTCCATCGGGAGCTGGGACCGGGAGCTGGGACCGCTCCGGAGGATTTATTTTCTAAATAAAAGGAGTGTCCGCCAAGTTGTGTGCTTTCCTTTGTGAATTCAGCACACGTTGAGTACCCTTCCTCACTCGTGCCCTGGGATGACACGTTTTTTTTACGGGCCAGGCAGGCCCCTCTCACGCCCCTTGGGAGGGTCCTGTCCATCCTTGAAGTTCCTTTTAGACTGTGGAGTCCTGGAAGCCAGCAGCCCCCGCCCTTCCTGGCAGCAAGTCCTGGGTGTAGGGGAGGCTGAAGAGCTGGGAAGGGAGAGGAGTTCAGGGCACGCAGTGGGCTCGGTAACGCAGCCAGCACAGGCCTGCCAGCCCTCGCGCTTGTGTGAAGTCTGCCCTCAGCTCCATGATGACAGGACAGCAGGTGTGCTATCCCCCTCGCTTTGCGTTTCCTTGCATCTCGGCCTCTTGGTTCCAAGGTTAGCTATGGGAAGAGAAAGGAACAGTGATGGAATTGAAGCAGACGTGGGAGTTCCCAGGAATGATTTTGGGGGGTGGGGATGAGGCAGAGCCCGAGGAATGAGGGAGCATGAGAGCCGCCCCAGTAACAGCACTGGGAACAGCAATGTGGGGTGCTGGGCTCACAGCTGGAGCAGCTCCCACTGTCCACGCACTCTGGGCGTCTCCTGCTCCCTGTGGACAGCACACGCTCTGGTCTTAGCTGTGGAGCACCCACCGCTGGACAGATAGGTATCTGATGGCGGTTAGTACTGGGAGCTTAGGTCAGAACCAGAAGTGTGTGAGGGGATGGCAGGAGGGGTTTATTACAGGGGTTTGGCCTCCCTTGGCTGGGGGAGCTGGCTTCTCTGGTGTAGCGGGGGGCAGGGATGGGAGGGCAATGGGGAAGGAAGGGCAGATGAGAAGTGGGAGAGCAAGGCCAGCTGGTACCCCAGGGGTGACCTGGCACCGGCAGGGGCAGGATGGAGCCTGCATCGGTCTCCTGCTGCCTCCAGGTCTCCCAGGCTCGGTGACTGTTTGACCCACAGAGGTGGTGCCTTCCTGAAACTCACACGCCTGGCCCCAGACTGGAGGAAGTTGAAGGAGGACGCCCAGCAGGACCTACTGCCCCAGGCCACACCGGCCTGCTCCGCCCTCCAAGTCCCACAGGTGCTCTGGCCAGCATGAACCTCTACAGGCCGAAACAGCCTGGGGGGCGTCCCCGCCCCACCAGGGCACCCAGCATAGCTGTCCCGCAGCCACACGGCTGAGCTGGTCCTTGCAGCCCAGCCTCGGTCAACAGCAGACTCTCGCCACCTCCCTGGCTGCCTTGCCTTTCTCATTTGTTTCAAAACACGGGGAGAAGGATGTAAGCCATTAGCCCTCTCCAACTCCAGTACTCTTACTTCCGTTTTGCAGATGAGGAAAGTGAGAGAATTGAGGTGTTGTGATGACTAACGAGTGGAATCAAAACCAGGCAAGGCAGTTCCGGAGCCGTTATTTACTGCCAGGCAGTCCTTCCAGCACGAGCGTCAGAATGGAGGGGCTGGTCCTGCAGGATGGAACCCCACTTGTTGGTTTCTTTGGGTCCCATCAAGCCCCGGGCTCATCCTGGACTCAGTGCCACGTGGTCCAAAGCTTGTTTCACTACAGGAATGTCCTCGATGTCACGATGTCTGTTTCTGGGCTGAAGAAATAACTTACAGACGGCTTGTCCCTGGCTTTCCCAGAATGCCTCTTTCATTTAACATGTAATTGCTTTGCTTTGGAGAATCCTAACTGAATAATTTAAAGATGAAGTGGTACTTTTATTTTGACTGCAAAACTATAATTTAAAAAAAATTTTATTAGAATCAAAAAGAGGTCAGAAGCTCGAGTTGATTTCTTGCCAGTGCAGTGCACTGGCTCCAGGGTGGCAGTGTCAGGGCGGGGGGGCGCCGTGCATCTTTCGGGGACCCAGGCTGACGCAGGTCCACACCATCCTGAGGCTCCCATGTTCACCCCCGAGGGTGACTCCCTCTGTTAGTTTCCTAGGGCTGTCACCACAAATGTGGTGGCTTAAAACAATAGACATTTTTCCTCTCATGGTTCCGAAGGCTGAAGTGCAAGGTCAGGGTGTGAGCAGGGCTGCTGCCTCCCAGGGCTCCAGGGTCGGCCCTGCCTGCCTCCAGCTTAGCAGGGCTGCAGGCGTCTCTTGGCTGATGACAGCACACGTCCAGCCTCCACCTTCATCTTCACACAGCCTCCTCTTCTGTGTCTCCTTGTCTGTGTCCTACAGGACTCATGTGGCTCGTCCAGCGTGGTCTCGTCTTGAGATGCCTAACAGTTACATCTGCAAAAATCCTTTTTCTAAATAAGGTCTCATGCACAGGTTCCCAAGTTAGGATGTAAACAAATCCTTTGGGGGCCACCATTCAGTCTGCTCCCCCTTAGCTATAGCCAACCAGAAGAGGAAAAGAGGGCAAAGGGTCACCCCCGAGTGGTGCTGCTGTGCCCCGGGGGTGGAGGGCTGGCCATGCCCCTGGGGTGGGGTAGGGGGCTGGCTATGCCCCTGGGGTGGGGTAGGGGGCTGGCCGTGACCCTGGGGTGGTAATGACACCTTCCTTCTGTGGATGTCGCTGTCCCCTTGCCTTCTTTCTGTGGATGTCATTGTCCCATCCCCTTTCGTAAACACCCCTTGCTGTGGTCTCCTGATCGGAACAGTGTTTGGGCTTCTGCCTGGATTGATGATTCCCGAGTGGCTGTTCCCACTGATCTCAGTAAACACTTGCTGCCACTCGCTTTGAAAGGCTCTTTGTTTTCAGGGAGCAGGTCCTAGGGCGGTTCTCTGCGGCAAGGACAGAGGCCCCTTGTTGGTGCAGAATCGGCACTGACATGATTGCCTTTGAGACTGCAAAGCCCTGCGGGCCGTGTTCAGGCTTCAGAACTTGAGAATGCTGGCAAGCTTCAGACACTGAACAAATTTAATTCCTCGGCAAGACCTGTCGAGGCTCTTATTTGAAGGCACTGTGTATTTTCGCTGTTTGTGGCACCTTAATGCATCTGAGCGCTCTCCTGATCGGGAACCCAGCATTGCAGACAAAGGTTTCCTACATGAAGAGCAGGCCTGCCTCAGTTGGTGGTCCCCTGTCCCCAGCACACCTCAGTTTCAGCAGCTCTAGAGGAAACTCTGTCACTTGACATGTGCAACCTCCCTGGCACTGCCCAGCCTCAGTTGCCCTGAAAGGGCCCTGTCCTGATTGGCCGCTGAGCGTCATGTTGGATGGCAGCAAAAGCTGTGAACACCGAGTGACAAACCCCCGCTTTCGTTTGACTTGAGAATACCTCCCCGTCCACCTATTCTCAATTAGCAGTTTTCACTTTCAGAATAAATTTCAGGTCGGTCAGGAGTCTTAGCTTTTCTTGGGTCTCCTTAATGTTGAGTTAAAAATGCACTGTTAACCTTTCAGACGGCATCTTGATTGTTGAAGTTTCTTGTGTGACCGGCTTGATGGAGTCGTGAGGACCTATTTATGCTCCCACCTTAAACAGGTAGAAAACAAGACAAATGTACAAAACTGCACTGTTCACACTTTGGATGACACGGCCTGGGTCCCAGGGAGAAGGGACACAAGCCAGGCAAGTCCTGTCACTGCCGAGTCCTGGAGGACGCAGAGCCTGGCTGATGCCCTGATGTGTGACACTTTGGAGCTGGGGAGGCCGAGGACGCTAGGACGTGGGGGCAGAGTAACGGAGAGGGGGGGTCTGCAGATGGCAGCTCGGTTTCTGTAGCCGATCCGCACCTGGGTGAGGAGGCTGTCGGCCAGAACGGGACCCCCAGGAAGGAGCAGGCAGGGCAACCTCAGAGCTGCATGGGCCCAGAAACAGCGTGTGTTCCACCCGCCAGGGCAGACGGGCTCTGACATGGGCAGCAAGTAAAGTCCTCAGAAGGATACACCTCAGTAGTGGAGCCACATTTTCCCCGATCAGCTGGTCTGGGCCCACTTAACAAAATGTAAAAGCCTTAGACAATGCGTCTCCTTCCAGGTAACTCAAGGGCAGAATGGGGCAACCTGAATCCAGGGATGTGGACCACGAGACCCCCGCCCCGGAAGTGACGGAGTCACTGACGCTCAACACTCGTGGTTTGGTGAGCTTCTGCTCATTCTGTAACTATAAAAATTACACGGAGAACTTGAATTACAAAAAAAATTGGAAGCAATCAAGATGCCCTCCAGTAGATGATGGATAAATAACCGTGGTCCATCCAGACCGTGGAACATTATTCAGCACTAAAAAGAAATGAGCTATCGAGGCCCAAAAAGAGATGGAGAAACCTTAAATGCATGTCACTAAGTGAAAGACACCAATCTGAGAAGGCCACATACTGTGTGATTCCAACTCTAGACATTCTGGAAAAGGCAAAACCATGGAGACAGTAAAAGAATCAGAGGGAGAAGGGAGATAAACAGGTGGATCCCAGGGGACTTTTAGGGAAATACTCTGTATGACACTGTAATGGTGGGTACATGTCATTCGACATTTGCCCACAGAATGTACTCCACCGCCAAGCAAGAGCCCTAATGTAAACGATGGGCTCTGGGTGACAATGACGTTTCTGTGTAGGTTCACTGTAACAAATGTCCCACCTGATGGGGATCTGACAATGGGGTGACTGTGCCCGGGTGGGGACATGGGATCTCCCTGTGCTTCCTGCTCAGTTTTGCTGAGCCTAAAACTGCTTTAGAAAATGAAGTCTGTTAGAAAAGAAGTCACATGAGGTGATGTTCAAACCCACCGCCCACTGTCCCAAAGCTTCAGTCCATGTTTCATGATCAGAATTTTTCAGAGTTTAGGAAGGTGACGTGGTTTCTAGCCTGTGTATCATGTGACACCCCAGGGGATCTGGAATGGCACCTGGTCATCGCACACACATCTGGGGGCAACACATTTAAACTGTCCCCATGAGAACGTCTATAAGGAGAAGAGTTCAAAGAGCCTGACGTATGTTCAGACTGGGTTTTGCTGCCAAACAAGTAACAAAGATCCGGCACTTTTCTAAAGTCAGTGAAGGATTTGAGGTCCAGTGACTTTGCTCAGTGGGCCGTCACTGCTCCAGGTCTTGAGCCGCCCGTCCCCCCCAGAACCTGGGGCTGATGGTGTGTTCAGTTGCTGGTGAATTGCCTTGTCTGCTGGATGAGCCCTCGGCAACCCAGGAAGACTTAGAATTCAATGAAGAATGCTTAAGATAAACAAACCCCTAGAATTAATATTTTTGTGTTAAGTAATCTACAAAATGTTGGTATTTTGTATTCTTGTAACATCCTGACCCAAATCCCCATTTATAAAGGCTCCGGAACAGAACAGCAATCGTCAGTGGGCGACGTTTCACTCCTGGCAACGGCTAAAGCCCAGGCAGCCTGCTAAGTTGGAAAACCCGTTAGTCTACTGCTAGTTGCTTTTAAAATGAAGTTAAAAACACAAATATTTTCTTCCTGTAGCTGCACTGTGGCAGTGCTGTCTTGTGTCATTAAGGGCGACCTCAGGATGACATCGCAGGCAGTGACTGGGCTCCCTGCTGTGTTCCCACACACAAACCAGCACTCAATTGGCACCTCCCGAATATTTGTCGAATAAAGGAAGGTATGTGCTGGGGTGGGGGAGCAGCTCCAAGTATCACAGCCAATACGATTTCCTGGGCACTTGCTTTAGGAATCACGAAGGCAGATGCCCCAAGGTGTGGTTCTGACTGAAGAAGCCTCATCCACCTGAGAACGTGAACCCAAGGTGACAGAGGCTGTGGCGGGCTTTTCCTTCCTTTCCCAGCCTCCTGGATGGTCCTCATTTCTTGGCCAGCAGCCCCATGTCACATCACCCTTTCTCCCCGTTTCCAACATCATGTCACCTCTCTCTTCTTGGGTCTTCCATTCTTTCCTCTTATAAGGAATTCGTGATTGCACCAGATAACCCAGGACCATTTCCTCACCCCAGGGTCTTTCATTGAATCCCACCTGCAAAGTCCCATGTGACATCGTGCTGTACAAGGTCACAGTCACAGATCCCAGGGATTAGGGCCTGGGTATCTTCGGGGCCGTTATTCAGCCTCCCACTGTAGCCCACAGGTAAACACTCCATTCCTGCTGTACCTTTTGGAACAGGACTTCTAGTCAGGGTGGAGGTTATGCTCCTGTCATGGGCTGGGTTCCAGTGACATAATGGTGGTTACTATTCACTTAGTCATTCAAGCATCTCCCATTTTATAAATAAGGGCGGGGGGCCCAGAGAGGTGAAGTGACTTACTCCAGGTCACATACAACAGCAAGTGTTGTAGCTGGGCTTCCTGCCAGCCTATCCATCTCTGGAACCACCATGCTGCCCCCTCATGTGCCTGGCACAGCAGGGCACGAGCCTCCTTATCAGACCCAGCACATCCCAGAGGTGGGAAGGACCAGATGTGCCCTTTGACCCCAAAGCCAGGGACGTGCTTCCAGGCTAGAGGGGCCAAGCTGAGGTATGGAGGATGTTGTTGCTGTTCTGTGTGCCCCTGGGAGTGTGGCTGCGATGGCTCAGCAGGGGGGTGAGCGAGGCCTGGGCACCATGACAGCAGGACACTGTGGCCTGCAAGCCCATGAAACCACGAAGGGAAAGCACTCCCAGCTCTACAGCGCCCATCCCCACTCCCACGCTGCCTCCCAGTCCCTCCCCGTTGTCCCCTACTTATGGGAGGGAGGGAGGGAGGGAAGGAGCAAGTGCCCTCTGCATCTCAGCAGCCTGAGCCTGCTGGGGCCCCAGAGGGGGACAGGCAGGGACACTCAACCTGTGGGAAAAAGTGTGCAAGTGTGAGGATTTCTTTTTCTACCTCCCACTCCTGGGCGTGTGAGTGGCAGCGTTACCCTGTGTCCTCAAGTGAGTAAGTGCCCATCTGCCCACTCCTTGCCAGGTACAGGGGGACACTGGGCATCCCCCACCCGCACCTGTCCGACAAAGTCACTGCTGCTTAGGAGTGGAAGTGTCCAGAGAAACACATCACCTCCAGCTTCTCCAAATGCTGGCTGAGTGATGGCCTGCGCTCCACGAAGCACTGTCCACATTTGTCTCTAAGACCTGGAAAGCACTCTGTGTGCACCATCTGCGGCACGGTGGTGTTACCTGTTTTGCTGCTAAGTGAAATAGAATTTTTCTTTTTGGTTTTTGTTGCAAGACATTTATTAATAACACAGGATAATCAGACATGATATTTATTACATCCTAACATACATCCAGATTCTAGTGTTTTTCAAAAATCACAAGTATCATGGGAAAGAAAAAGTGAGAAAGCAGGAAAAACTCCGAGGTGGTGGGGATTGCATGCAGCTGACAAGTTCACATTCAATAAGCTAAATATAAACCCAGGGCAATGAAAAGTGTGTATTTTAATTTAAAACCCAATGTCTGCTCTCAATTAAAAAGGAAACAATTTTTGGTTTCACAGACACACTGTCCGTGCAAACTCTTTCCAGAACAGTCGTCCTGTGCTAACGGCTGGCCCTTAGCGCGCCGCATGGCCCCCGAGGCCGGCTTCTACCTCTCATTATACACAGCCCCGCTGACCCAGGAGAACCGCTTCCTTCCCGCTCCTCATCTGAAGAACAAGTGGGAGACAGTGGTGACAAATGGGTGATGCCGTGTGCTGCGGCCGCGCCCATGGGGCCGGCCTACTCCACGCTCAGTGGGCTGTCCACACGGCCCAGGAAGTGGAAGGCAGTGGAGTCTCGCTCACAAACGGCAAACAGGAACGGGCTGTTGAGGGTCACCTCCAAGGCCTCAGGTCCAGCCGGCTGCCGGGCGGCCTCTCTGGGCTGCAGCCCCTCATCGGCTTTCAGTTCAAACAGGATGCTGTTGAGCACCTGTGAAGCGGAGGCGGGGATGGGGTGCAGCTGGCCCTCGATGACAGCCCTCACTCACAGTCCCTCAGACCCACCGGCTCCACCATGCACCTGGCTGCCCCCTGCAGTGGCCTCTGAGTGGCCTCACTTAGCACGCGCCCCCTCCCCCCCAGTGGTGTCTGAGGCCAGGACTGGGAGTGACCCCATTTCTCTCCAGCGCAGAGCACCCAGGCCCCTTCTCATTGCTGAGGTACGTGGTCCCTTGACAGCAGACAGTCTGTCCACTGTGGGCATTTCTCTGAAGCCAGTAGCTGTGTGGTAGGGCCGGCCCCACGGTGGGGGCACTTCCTCTCCTGGCTGAGTCCTGACCCTGCTTTAGGACCTGCAGAGGGCCCGAGGCCGGGCCAGGCTGGGCAGAGCCAGAGGACAGGGCGGGGAGGGGTTTGCTGCTCTCCACTGTCTCTGGAAAGCCTCAGAGCTCCTGTCGCTTTCCTCCTACTCTGGCTGCACACCCACGGGGCCATGCCCTCCTTGCCTTCCTGCCTTATACCCCACGTGCCGGAAGCTTCCTCTGTGTCCCTCCCATCTATGCCTCCTACCCACAAGCACACAGAACCAATGGCACAGGCCACACGGTACCTGTCCGACGCTGAGGTTGGCATCGCTGATTTTGCCCAGGTTCGCCTCGGCGCCCAGCAGGGTGGGCAGCTTGGCCTGGGCCAGCAGTTCCTGCAGGTCGTAGGAGCCTCGCAGCACCAGCTGGGGCATGGTCAGGCGGATGGCCCTGGGGACATGAGCCACAGTTAGGAAGCCTCAGCTCGCTCCCACTGCGAGGACTGGGCCACACAGAGAGCATTGGCCGAAGACCTGGGGAGCCAGATGCACGTGCTGTGCGAGAGGGGACCTTGACCCTCAGCCAGCTAGGCTGTCTTGGGAAAGCTTCAACACGCACTTCATGCCCTGTGAGGAGGACGCACAGCAGTTAGCAGCACACGCTCTGGGCGACCACCTGGGTCGTCACCTCTCCAGGCTGGTGTAGTTGGCTGGGCTGTGTGGGAGGTGTGTGACTTGCATTATTTAAAATGCTGCTTTCTAAAACAATGCATCGGGACGAACTGGCCACCATCGGTTCCTGACACAGAAACCCAGGGAGGGAGAGAGGTAGGAGGACAGCCCAGTGTTAGCCTCTGCGCCGCGCACGTCACTGGAAGCACTGCCCTTTCAGGGTCCTGAGAACCCACACGTGTCCCCAGGGACACACCAAACCCTTACAAGAGCTGACAGCACACCGTGCCCACAGCCATACTACTTACAGTAGCCAAAATGTGGAGGTGACCCAAGTGCCCATTGATGGATGAATGGACAAGCAAAATGCATTCCATCCACGCACTGCTATTTAGGCTTAACAAGGAAGGACACTCTCACACCGGCTACCACGTGGATGGACCTGGAGGACATGATGCTCAGTGAAATACGCCAGTGACACAAGGGCAAATGCTGGAGACAAAAGTGATGACGGCCGCTCGGCAGTGAGGAATTGCTTAATGCCGTAGAGCTGTGCACCCTTAAAAAACGGTTACTTACCACAATGAAAAAAATTTTTAAAAAGAGCTGAGCTAAGGAGGCCATCTGTGCCCCTTAGTACAGATCTGGACGCCCTGCCCTGCGCCTGGCATGGAGTCGCATCTCATGCCCAGGGAGGAAACTGCGTTATTCCCATCACAGTCGGGAAGAGGAGCACACGGGCGGCAAACCAGGGGGCTCTGGGGTCCAGGGCAGTTCCCCAAGAAAGCCCCCCAGGTATCTCAGAGGTGTCCAACCCTTGGGGGACATCTTGGAATGCAGCAGGTTGTGTGCATATCTGGGTCCCCACACTCCAAATCAGAAGTAAAGCTAAGTCCAGGGAGAAGCAGCTCAGCCCCACCCAGAAGAGCTGAGAGACCAAGCACTGGGCTGATGGACAGATGGACACAAGCCTTCTGCCCCACCCATGACAGGGCTCACAAGCCTCAGCCCCACCCATGACAGGGCTCCCACACCAGCACCTGTGCCCCCCACCCCACTCTCCAGGGGCAGCTCCCCACCCCGTAGGGGCGGCTCCCCACTCTCCAGGGATGGCTCCCCACTTTCCAGGGGCAGCTCCCCACTCTCCAGGGGCGGCTCCCCACCCCCTAGGGGCAGCTCCCCACTCTCCAGGGGCGGCTCCCCACCCCCTAAGGGTGGCTCCCCACTCTCCAGGGGTAGATCCCCACTCTCCAGGGGCAGCTCCCCACTCTCCAGGGGCAGCTCCCCACCCCCTAGGGGCGGCTCCCCACTCTCCAGGAGCAGCTCCCCACTCTCCAGGGGCGGCTCCCCACCCCCTAGGGGCAGCTCCCCACTCTCCAGGGGCGGCTCCCCCCCCTAGGGGCGGCTCCCCCCCCTAGGGGCGGCTCCCCACTCTCCAGGGGCAGATCCCCACTCTCCAGGGGCAGCTCCCCACTCTCCAGGGGCAGCTCCCCACTCTCCAGGAGCAGCTCCCCACTCTCCAGGGGCGGCTCCCCACCCCCTAGGGTCAGCGCCCCACTCTCCAGGGGCAGATCCCCACTCTCCAGGGGCAGCTCCCCACTCTCCAGGGGCAGCTCCCCACCCCCTAGGGGCGGCTCCCCACCCCCTAGGGGAGGCTCCCCACTCTCCAGGGGCAGCTCCCCACCCCCTAGGGGCGGCTCCCCACCCCCTAGGGGCAGCTGCCCACTCTCCAGGGGTGGCTCCCCACTCTCCAGGGGCGGTTCCCTGGGAGCCCTACTGGGGAGACAGCTTCTTAGTCCACGTCAGGAGGTCATGCTGGAAGGTGAGGGCTTCAACCTCCCGCAGGTCTGAGGGGCTGTGGGGCTGGATCAGGAACAGGCAGGCATTCTCGCTGAGGTCCACCCGGGTCATGGACAGGTTGTTCTGGAGGTCGCTCCAGTGCTGGAAGGTGCCCGTGCCCGAGAGCATGGGGACGGATACAGATGTGGTGTTGTCCACCCAGAATTCCCGGAGCCCCGCGAGCAGGGAGAAGCCCTTCATTTGCCCTGGAGACCCAGACAGAGACACAAGGGGACAGTCACTGGATGGGCAGACCCTGTGGTCCCACATCTTACTCTTTTAAAAATAAAGTTTACTTTTTAGAGCAGTTTTAGATTCACAGCAAAATTAAGAGGAAAGTCCGGGAGATCCCCAAACACCCACTCCCAACTCCCCTCTCTGTGAACACCCCCACCCCCCAGAGCAAGCGGGGTCTGTTCACTGGTGAGCTGACATGGACACACAGTTGCCCAGAGTCCACTCGGGGTAGTACGTTCTCTGGGTCCACGCGCGATGACACATCCATGGCGTCGTTTCACAGCCCTAAGCATTAGCATTGTCGGTGCTGGCTCACTTTCAACCTGCGCACAGCCCCAGCTGTGACAGACTGTGGTCCAGCCTCCAGTCCCCTCTCAGTCAGAACCAGAGCTGGGCATGCCCCTCCAGGAAAGAAGGCCACACTTCTTAGGACCCCTTGCTGCTAGGGACAGACATATCACCTTGCTGTGACCAGTGGACTCGAGCTGGGGTGTCTGGGTACCCTCTGTGCTGCGAGCCCTCTCTGCCCCTCCCAGCAGTTGGCTGGGGCGGGTGGTCACAGAGGTGAGCTGCCAGCGACGTGGCTGTCCTGGAGGTCAGCAAACTCTTGTTGACAACACGGTCACTTGCAGGCTCTCCCGGCAGCCGCCAAACCTCTGCCCTGATGGCTGCACAGCCTCCCTCTGCAGCCCTCCCACTTGCCTTGAAATGGCCACTTTGTAACTGTTTCTGGGATATAAGCTGAAGTTGAGGTTGAGTCTGTCACAGAGCAGCCCCCTGGGCACCTGGCACTGGGAGTCTGAGTAGAGGTGGCTTGAAAAGTCTTGGGGATCCCTTAGTCCTGAATCAGAAGTCTCCAGAGGGAAGGGGTCGGGGAGCTGGAAGGGCAGGCCTCCTGGTGAAGGGACTGGGCCGGCTCAGCCTTCTCAGGGTCCTGAAGGGGGAGCAGACCCGCGTCTCCTGGTCCTTTATCCCCAGAGGCATTGTTGGTTGACAAGAGCAGCTAGAGCAAGGGGTGCGGCCAAGAAGCTGTGGGTCCTGGGCGCTGGCTGAAGGCTTTTCAGTTTAGAAGGTAAAAAGGACTAAATTCTTTCTACTAGCAAACTAAGGCAAACAGATGCTGGAATGTGAACCGAGGGGCTGCCCTCTCCCCCTGCTCATCTGAAAAGCATGGTCTGCATGCGGAGGTTAAGTAAATCTCTCAAGGTTAAGTCAACGGATGTGGCGGAACCTGCCAGGGCCAGCACCCGGCCTCAGGGTGACTGCAGCGCTGGGCAAAGGGCGCCCAGAGCTCAGGGGCTCCCAAGTCCCAGCTGTGTGCTGAAGCCATTGTAACCGGACATTAGTACTGAAAGGGACTTAGAGCTCATGACACAGCTGCTCATTTCATAGATGGACACGTCGAGGTGGGCAGAAAGGGTGTGCGTGTCCATCGGACGGAAACTGAGGCAGGGCTGGTTAGGGAGCGAGGTCAGAGGCTGGGCCATGGTGGGCCTGGGGTGCACTGGGACGTCCGTCCAGTCCTGAGCGGGGTTTGCCTTTCTCCACGTCTCCCCCTCTGCCTGTGCAGGTCTGCGACATGGGGTCATGGGGACAGGCACTTTCCTGAAGTAAGGCCCCTTTTCTGACACCAGCGGCTCTCTGGCTTCGCCACTGGGGAAACAGCCTCCTCAGAGAGCTCTCCTCCCGGACCCCTCTTAGGGACGGCAGGATGGCCCGTGCTGCTCTCTGCTCCCAGGTGCTGCAGTGCTGGGAACTGAGCAACCCTGGTCCTCTCCCTGTGCCGTTTACAGACTTCCAGCATTTTCTCAGAGTGAAAAAATGACTACGCACTGTAACCCCTCTCTCCATGGCGCTACCTTTCAACCACTGGCTTTCTGTTCCCCAGGAGGTTGCACATCTCAACAGAACCTCACCAACGTCCCCAGCCCACAGTCTCAGGGCCACTGCCTCAGTGTGTGCTCCCTGGAGAGTTGCCTGGACTGCTGTAAAACCTTCCAAGGGCCCTCCCGCCTCCGATGCACACAGCGCAGGCCACCAGGACGACCTGCACTCGGACACCTGCCACCACAGGGTTCCAACCTTCCCAGCAGCACATTCGAAGTCCCACCGTTGCAGCTCTGCCCCCACTGCCCCTGTCTCTCATCCTTCACTCGAGCCGAGCAAAGCCGCTCCTGGTCTAGATGTGGCAACCTTGGCTCAGTCGCTTCTCTTCCCCGAAGCCCTGCTCCCCTCGCTGTCCCCAGGTCTTCCGTCCACTCCCCAGTGAGCCCCTCTTTCGAGCGTCCTGAGCCTCCTGGACGTGGAGCACTTTTGCCTGCAGCACCGTGGCCCAGGCATTTGCCCTCAGGCTCTGTCCGCTGTTGAACTTTGACAACCTGTGGGGCGGCCTGTGCAGTCTTCCTCCTTGACCCCTCCGAGAGGCCCAATTCAGAGTCCTGCGTATAGTAAATCCTCAATGATTGTTTGTTGAATGAATGAACAACCTGTGTAGTAGGGACTTCTGGGTAATAACCCTCCCAACATGAAAATGATTTAAGCAAACAAATTGGTTGTATTTACAGGGGATAGTGACCTTCTCAAGAGATAGTAACCCAGCCCATCTGAGCGTGGAGCTGGGCTGCGGAGCCAGGAGATGCAGGTTTGGATCCCAGGACCCCCACTTGAGGCTGGGCCATCCTGAGCAAGTCACTTTGTTTTTCTGAGTCTCTATTTCTTTACAGGTAATAAAGACAGTAAAACCTCTTCACTGCATCATGGGATTACAGGATGAGACTGCAAACATGCAGCAGAGTAGCTGCATACAGCGGGCAGCAGGTGGGGAGGCAAAGCCCAGCCAACACTCACCCAAGGAGCCCAGGGAGCAGCGGCTCCTGTCCTCCTGGAGGGTGGTCTCCAGGCACTCCCTCACGTCTGCCACCATGCCCACCCCCGAGGCCTGGCTCTGCCCAGCTGAGACGGTGGGCACTAAGTTCCTGGACACAGAGAACTGCTGCCCTTTGGCACTGGCCTGGGGGCAGAGCCCACCTGGAGGGCTGGCCTTACCTTGGAAGTGGACGTAGGTGTGGAAGAGCAGGGTGCTGTCTGGGCTGACTCCCGTCGGGGGGCTGTTCATTTTCCACCCCGTCACAGCCTGCATGAACCTGGCGATCTTCTCCGCAGCGAGATCTGGGTCCGTGGACAAGTCTAGAGAGCGCGGGATGGTGACGGGGGCGAAGGGAGCCAGGCCCTGCACAAACGGCTGCTTCAGGCGCAGGCCGGGGGCTGTGAACAGACCCACCACCGTGGACAGGAGCAGTTTGGGCTGGCCGCTCGCTCCACCCTGGGCCACCAGCAGGCCCTGGATGGCCTGCAGGGTAGAGAGGACCTTGTGACCATCCAGCCGGGAGGTACAGCTCTGGTCCTCCCCGGGCACGCCCAGGAACGCCTGCAGTCCCTTGGCCGTGGGGTCCAAGGCTCCCAGGTAGAAGGAGGCCAGGGTGCCAAAAAGAGCCGGTGGGGACAGCACGGCGCCTGTGGCCGCGCTCCACGTCTCGCTCAGCGTCTTATACATGCGGAAGCCCATGAAGTTGACCAGCATCCCCAGCACGGCCGCCCTCGTCTTGTCTTCACTGTCGAGCTTCTGCGCGGCCAGCACCAGCTGTCTCCACAGGGCCTCCTCGTCCACTGGGGACGTCTTGGCCTGAATCGGGGCAGGTGTGAAGGTCGGGTCCTTGGGTGTCTCTGCCGTGGGCTTCTCCAGCTGGTCACAGCTGCTCTTGCTGTAGACCAGCAGGTGGAAGGGGTGTATGTACACCCGGTCTCCAGCAGCCAGGCCAGCGCAGGCCAGGAGACAAAGGAGGGCGGCCCTCAGGCTCGTGCTGGCAGGAGTCATCTCCGATGGGGGAGCTTGCTTCCTCGTACCTGAAATGTTTTATGAAGGGAGAAAGGTGATTAAGTGCTCTCTCGCCAGTTCAGTGGTTCTACGAGTCCCTGCAGCCATCTAGGCCAGGAGAAATCCATCCACGTCTACACATTTCAGTGAAAAGAAATGAACTCACTCCACAGAATACATTTATGTGATTACGGGCTGAGGTGTGCTTTCGTAAGGTTTTATTTGGGGCTGGGTTTTGATTTTTTGTTTTGTATAACTTTTATAATAGTGGGAATGTCCCTTTCTGTCTACACAGACCTCATGTAAAAGGTCCAGTCAGGGCAGAGTCATCAGGGGAAAGCTGTGGGACTGCGAGCTGGGGAGCCTGCAGAAACAGGCACCCACCGGCCCAGGTGTGGGCCGTGCAGGTAAACAAGCCCCGCTCCACTCAGCCCCACCGCAGGGCACAGGCAGTCAGGTGAAGCAATCTCATGGATCGTTTTCAAGGCAGGGCTGCTGTTTGCTCTCAGCTGTGGTCAGCTGCCGCCCGGCTGGCTCTCAGTCAGCACACAGCGGGGCCTGAGAACAAGCCAGCAGTGCAGGGCTGTGAGCGCTCCCACAAGGGTGGGTTTGCCGCCCGCCTACCTCACCCTCCTTGGGCTCCCTCTCACCAGCCTCTCATTCTCGGGGTCCCTCCTGCCCGTGGCTCAGTGGCGTAAAGAAAATGGTGAGGGTGGCAGCTAACACATGATGCTTATTGCCAGGCACGATTCCAGGCTTGTCATGTAGCAGCTCACCTAATCTTCACAACAACCCTTCCCGCTGAGGCATCCCTGACAACATGTTCCACACTGCAACTGTCCCCCGACTCCTGGCACTCTGAGCCCATTTATCCTTCCCTACGCTACTTTTCCCATAGCCCTGGATCACCTTGGAACACTCTGGATCGTGTATTCATTTTATTTGTCTGTCTGTTTATTATAGTTAGTGTTCATTGCCTATCTCCTCCCATGTGAATGCAAACCTTATGAAAGCAGGCTTTTAGCTGTTTTGTTCTCCTAAAAATGCCTGGGACCTACTAGCTACTTGATAAGTAGTTGTTAAATGAATTTGTCAGTGCTGTTGTACAAAGGAACAGAGAGGTTCAGTGACTTGCTCAAGGTCACACAGCTAGTAAGAGACAGAGCTAGGATTTAAACCCAGACCCCCGAAGCTGCTGCCTGCCCACTGAAGCACCGATTTATATTACCTCTTGAACAAAATAATAAGAATGTGAATTTTCATTTATCTGAAATTTTAGAAAGCATTTTCACGTTGTATTAGCTCTCTTAATTTACACCACCATCCATGAGCAAGGGAGGCCAGGCATGGTTATTTGTCCCATCTTATAGATGAGCAAACTGAGGCTCAGGGACAGTGATGACCTTGACTGCACAGATCCAGGCCTTGCACCCAGGACCAGAGACGCACTGCCCCGCGGAAATGTGTGCCACCCCTCACCTGCATCCTGGGGGGACCCAGAGCCTGCCCCTCCCCCCAGCCCCACTGCCTGCACAGCCGGCTTCACGGCCCCTTCTGACTGAAGAAGGATTCGGTGGGCTCTTGGCCACCATGACTCTGCTTCCAGGAGGACCCAGCCCTGCTCAGAGGGAGCGTGAGGACCCAGCCACCCTGCCTGCTGCTGAGGACGTGTAGCTCCCCTGGAAGGACCCGGGGGGCCAAAGGGAAGACAGTCCAGGGCTGGACATCTGGCCCGATGGGAGGCGAGCGGAATCTTCTGAGGCTTCAGTGGTAAGGTCCCCTGCGGCAAAGGTAGGTCACCACTGTCCCCTGACTTCTGGCTCCTGGGTGCCCTTTAGCCACCGCTTTCCAGCAGCCCTTCTCCCCCTTCCCATAGAGCACCCCTGGCCTTCTAAGCCCAGCAGACAACTCAGCTGCCTAGAGACAGAAAGGAGGGGGCAGGGGCTGGGAAGGGTGGTATGGAGAGAGGTTCCCAGCTTACCTTCTGCTTCAGTCCCCACGAGAAGGGTGGCCTCTTCCTCTGGCTGGTCCACTGAGGCCCTATTTATATCTGAGGGGTGGGGATGGAGCCGTTCCCAGACTGTCCTGTGCCCAAGCTGGAGAGGGGGTTATATCACCAATGGGGGTGGGGCCTCAGGCAGCCAGGGCTGACTGGGGGACGGACGCCAGAGGGACTGTCACGCTGGGACTACTGCCAGGAGGTCAGGATGATCGATGCATACTTTGCTGCTGAACAGAACGAGCTGGTACATGGCTGAGTTACACATTTACTGAGTCCACCCGAGATGGGCCTGCGTTTACCAGACGTGGGAGTGTGATGTGTCTCTGTCCAGATGTGTGATGGCCAAGGCCAGCCACCCAGCCTCTGGCCGAGTCCCCTTGTGGTGTCTGTCAGAGAGACCCCCGAGAATGTGCATGCCCAGGTGGCCTGGGACACCTGTGACCCTATGGCCTTGAGAGGCTTAGCAGTTGTCCAAACAGCCATGGGAGGCCCCTGAGAGCCACGGGGAGAAACACACAACCCAGCAAAAGCACCTTCTAGAGGCTTGTGATTTAGCTGGTTGACAGTTAGATGACATTCTGCCCCATTCTGACGGTTCCATTAGTATTGCCAGATGGAAAGGTGCCAACAAAACGCTTTCAGACCGTGGGAAGCCACACTGCATTAAAGCTGGGGAAGGTTTCGGGGAGAAATGTCCTTTCAGTCAAACCTTGAAGGAAAACTAAGTTGGACTTAGAAGCTGAAGAAAGGCTTTTAGAGGTAGCGGCTTATATGAGAGGAACAAAGAGGTGGGGAAGCGTGGGGCTGGTTTGGGGGACCCCAGCAGGCCGTGGTGCTGGAAGGGTGGGCAGTGAGAGCAGCCGGATTGCCGCTGCTCCCTGGTCCTGCCCCATGGGTGATGGGGGGACTCAGCCTTTCCCACTGGGGCCCCTGGGCAGAGCTTTGGCCAAACTGCATGAATCGGAATTGACGTGCAAGATGAAACCCGACTGCCACTCGAACCTGGGGTGTCAAGTGAGTGATGTGGAAGGAAAGACTCTGGCTGGAGCCTGAACACCACGCGTGGAGGTCACTGTCGGGGCCTCAGAAGGGAGACTGGAGAGGTCTGAGCAGGGGGTGTCAGGGGGTGACATGAGGCTGGACTTCTGATTCAAAGATTTACTCTGATGGTCACACTGTGATACAAAAGTGGGAGGAAAGGGGGAGAAAGGTTCTCAAGTTCTGGCGACTGAGGCTGATGAAACCAATAACCAAAAGGGGCACATGGGAGGCACAGGGCTTTGGGGAAGGAATGTGAAGAGTTTGATTTTAGACGGTTTTCTTCTGAAGCCTCTGTTGCAATCCAGTGGTGAATACGTGAGTGGACAGTTCTGATGCTCAGGGGGCAGATCTGGGCCGGAGACGCAGATGTGGGAGGCAAACACTTGAGGAATAACCCAAGGCCTGTGGGTGGAGACGTTTCATTGGGGGAGAGTTAAAAGTAAGGAGAGACGATAAGAGGAAAAACTAGGGAGATTGGCGATGGAAAAGAAGTCGAGGCAGGGGGTTCAAGGGCCAGTGCAAGAAGCAGGAGGAGATGTTCCAGATGCCAGGGTGGAGATTGGGGAAGTTGAGAATTGAGGAGTTAAGGCCTGAAAGAGGTCTTTGGGGCAGAATGCCATAATGGCTTAATGTCATTGGTGCTGAAATGTCCGCACCCAAAGCATTCTCGATCAATCATCCAATCCTGTATTGGTCACCACAGACCCAGAGTTGGAGAGGGGCCTCAGGGAAGGATGAGGGAGGGGCCAGGCTGAGGTGGTTTGAGGAGCCAATGGAAGAAGCGGCAGATGAAACTCCAAGTCCTGCTTTAGGAAATGTGCTAAGGACAAGGAGAGCTTCACAGCTCCCAGGCAGAGGAAGAAAAGGTTAGCACTCATTGAGCAGCTGCTCCGTGCAGGGTGCACTATCTCCTCACATCTGCAACACGAATTTTACTATCCCCACTGTCTGGGGAGAGAAAACCAAGGACCAGAAAGGTTCATTTGTTAAATGTCATCCAGAAAGAAAACGGTGAATCCAGAGCTGTGTGACCCCATCACCCATTCTTTTCCTACCATATCCATTCATTTGTTCAACAACTATTTATTGAAAACCTACCACATGCCAAGAATGAAATTCGTCTCTGAGGTGAAAACTGAAAATGAATCAGGCACCGTCCCCACCCTCATGAAGCCTGCAGCTTTGCGAGGTGTTAGACTTAAGCAATTATTGCACAGATAATATCTTGGCAGCTGGAATAATTGTTAGGAAGGAAAACAGCTGTGAGTGACATGAGTCTATGACAGGAAGCTTGGTCTAACCTCACGGGTCAGGAAGACTCGCCTGGAGACAGGAGCAGGCAGAGCCAGATCTTGAGGACGAGTGGGGGTGGCCCCTGGAGCAGTACTGGTGGGAGCCCCACCCACCTTTAACAGTCCACAGGGACACCACTCTCCACCAGGCAGATCTCTGTCCTGCAGGGCGGGGCTTCCCTCACACTTCCTCTCTCTGACAGGACCATTCCGTTGTCCAGAGAGAAGCCGAGCACTCTTCTGGCCCTGCAGGTTTCCTGGCACTGAGAAAAAGATGCGTCCAGCTCAGGGGAAGGTCTTGGCTGAGACAGGACCTTTCCTTAAGCCTACTTGGCAGCCCACTTCTCAGGCAATGGGTTTGAGCATTACAAATAAAATTAGGTTGTGCTTGTTGACGTGGAATTGAAGTTTAATTTCTGATAATGAGTCTTAGCCCAGCCCTCGAAGGACTGCAAAGGCTTCACAAAAATGGTAATATCAAGGGGCAGGAGGACACCTGCCATCTAGACAAACCATACGGCTGCACTCATTTTTATTGAATTAGTGAAGTTTATGGGAGGGACCCTGGACCTCAAATATGTTTGTAATTAGGTTTTACTATATTATCTCAAAATAGCCCAGCCATTTTGAGAGTGGGGAAACTAAGGCATGAAGAGCTGACTCATGGGACCACAGAATTGGAAGGAGCCTTCCTACAGTGCCACTCTTAGGTCACACACGCCATGCTCCAGAGCATCTTCCTCCAAATTTTCTAAGTTCTCTGGGGCCTGGTACTGCTGGGGTGGCAGGACCATGAGCCATGTGGTCCCTGGTTCTGTTTCTCCCCTTCAGGGCACCACCCCCGCCTTCTACTCGTCCTCCACGTGTACCAGGGGTTGACCAGATGTCCAAATAGCTCCAAGACTCTTGCCTACGGAGCATCCTATTTCTAGGAAGGCAGTCTACCAATCAGATCACTCTTGCTGGCTGACACAGGGCTTCTTTCACTGATATTAAATTGCAGGACCACAAAAGATTGGGCTGCCAGGATGGCATTGATGTGCTCCTAGCTGGGTGACTCTCATGTCACACACAGGATTTCAGAGCTCTGAGCTACCAAAGGCCCATTGCCAATCCTTGGGCTTGAGCCATGTGAGGGCTCATACATTTGCTCTCATCTGCTTGTGTCCTACCTGTCCTCTCTGCTCTGTAGAGGCTATGGGTGGCAGCTGGCATTTGTCTTCCTGTGTGCGCCTTGGAATAGTCACCCCGTACCCTCCACAGGCTCCGTATCAGGCAGTCCTCCAGGAGTGGCTCTTCTTTCAAAATCACTGTGGTGTTAGTTAACAGGTTGTTCTGATAGGTGCCCTCTCTTGCCTCAAATCAGTGCAGTAACGTTGTGTTCTCCAGGGGTGGTCTTCAGCCATGCCAGATGAAGAAACGACATTCTCTGGGACAATGAGACCCCTCTTTTTCCTCAGACCAGGTCTCCTCGCCTGTCCTCCCTGCGTTATTGAGTGTGGAAGACAAGGTCTGTTCAACACTGAAAGAGATTACACTCTAGGAATGCACCCTGCCTGCACAGTCTACAGAGTTGCAGAAAAGACACGGTTGGAAGGTGCGCTGTTCTATGTTTATGTTATAAAAATCCCAAACAAGAAATTTACCATGACCAGAAAAAGAATTCTAATTCAGACCTTTCTACAGGTAAGGCCTTTGTGGTCATCAGCAGTGAAGTGCAGTAACCACCCTGGTGACAGATAACACAGCCCAAAACATCATCTTGCCTCTCCAAAAGGTCTTGGCAAACTCTGACTCTCCTTTGCTTTTGTTCTTTGGTGAGTTCCTTCGGGACCATTTTTGCACACACCTTTCTCATACTAAGATTTTCAGTTAAGATTTTCCACTGTTGCTCTATTGATGTTTACTTGGTCTGCTAAGCTTCTCACAGTCAGCCAAAGATTTTGACGCACAATTCGACGAATTTTTGCAATATTTTCGTCAGTTCTGCTTGTTACTGGCCGCCCTGATGTCTCTTCTTCAGTGACTCATTCTCTCCCCTCAGAAAATTTTAAATCTATTTGTACACTGCCGTTTTCTTCATAGCATTATCCCCATAAACTTGGACTAATATGTCCCTGCTTTCACTTCCATTCTTGTCAAATTTAACAAGAAATTTAATGTTTGTTTGTTGCTGTAATTCAAGCTCAGACATTCTCATGATGGAACACAAAAACACGCAACAACAATAATAAAAGCCACTCAGCAAGACACCACCACACGTCGACACGAACACAGCTGTGAGACACTGATACACAAAGGTTATGAAACCTTACCGAGCTGCTGGTGCAGTGCTGCCAATGTAGGTGCACGGTGGCAAGTTTGCGAACTTAACTGTCATTCCTCAGAAAGGATATGGGAAGAACATATACCAAAATAATACAAATTTATGATTTTAAATAGCAGGATATGTGGAACATTTATGTTCTTTGTTTTTCAGATTTTATTCCCAAGTTTGTTTTTGTTTCACAATGACTGTTCACTCTTGCAACAAAGTTATATTTTTAAATAAGAATAAACAGTCCACAGAGTGTCTGCGAGATGTGAAGGAGTGATGGACGCAAGGGGAGCAGACTGCAGCGCAGGAAGATTTTGATGGTGAAAGGTGAGCTGACTGGCACAGGGACACTGTGCTTCCCTTGCAGGGGACCAAGGACCATCTCTGCCATTAGCTCCCGCTATGTCCTGACTGGTCACATCGTGAACTCTCCCCTGGGGCCCAGTTAGTCCAGCCACTGGCTGAGGAAAGCAGCGTGTCCAGCAAGCAGGGAGCTGGGAGGACTACACCACACACAGAAACAACAGGGCCTGCTAAGAGGAAGCCACGCAGAGGCCCTTGGGGGTACGCTGCCCCTGCCCTTCCCACCAGAGGGGAGCAGTCCCCATCTACCCCCCTCCTTTCCCCGCTTGTCTTCTGTCAGCCCCATGTCCCTGCCCCCATGCCCAGTGCCCTGTGTCTGATCTGTCACCCCTGCTTCAATATGGTGTGTCCTCAGGCCTCACGTCGAAGGCTAGCATCTCCCATCAGTCTGTGTTCATCGACACTCACCTCACGTTTATTACCACTGCTGAGTGCGTCCTCTCTCAGAACTAACAGTGTTTGTTAACCTCTTGGCGCCACGACTTCTTCAATAACCTGATAATGCCACAGACACATTCCCCAGACAACACAACACACTCATGTGCACACAATTTTACTCACAATTTCAGGGGCTGCACCACCCCTGGAGGTCCACGGATGTGTAACTGAGAACCCCTTCACCAGACAGAGTTGAACAGGCATTCCCCTCAAGAAAAGCACAGTCTGCAGTGTGTGTACATATGTATGTGTGTATGTGGGTGTGGTCTGTAGTGTGTGGACCCTGAGAAAGAAGATACCTAATAAGAAAGTCTCCTGGTGGCTAACTGGTCTCAAATTAAAAACCAGAGCCTAGCAGCCATTTCTACAGAGCGGCATCTCACACAAACCACACTTCACACTGAACTGCCTGCCTACACTGTGTTCCAACCATAGAACCAGGCCTTATAAAGGAGTTCCTGCATAGTATTTCAGCCAATAGGACTGAGGCTTTCCACATCCAATCAGAGCTATGCAGCTAGCTATATTCCCATCAGCATCTTCACCAACCAATCAGTGTGGCTCCATTCTGACCAATCAGAACTGTGCCTTTTGGACCAATCAAACTGTGAAGATTTGGATTCCTCATTTGCGTGAGGATGGACCAATCAGGGACCAGGGGTGGGGACTTTTGTCGATATAAGTCAGCTCCCCGATAACTTGGAGAGTGCACTTTCTTTTTTTACAGAAGGGTGGAGACTGTGTTTCCCCCGCTGGGGCTGGAGCTGAACTGAACCAGGGCAGATGTCTCCCAGGAGCAGAGCAGAGCAGACTGGCGCAGGATAGAGTAAAGTGGACAGAGTAAGGTGAATGGAGCTGGAGCAGGTGGAGCACAACAGAGCTGTCTAGTTAGAGTAAAGGTCTTAGGCCACCTTGCAGCTAATTGAGTTGTGACACTACTGAGCTGTCCTCACAGCCAGGGCTGTTCTGCACTGAACAGTTTTCATCTTCACCGCACCCCATATTGGCGGTTCCTATTGGTGTTGAATTGATGTCAATGGCCATTGGTTGATGGGTGTGTGTATGGTAGTGGACCAGGCATACTGATTGGTGTTTCCTGACCCACAGTGTCCCCGTGTCTCCTCTGTGGGAGTCACACGCCTGCCCTGGGTGGCTGCCCACATGTGTGGGCTCCCAGCCTCTCCCTCCAGCCCTCCTTGTGAACTGAGGGAGACTAGACACCACCTTGTCTGGTTTCTTCCTGTTCTCCCGGCTTTCACTGGGTGCAGGGCTCTGCTGGGCCCCACCCCCTCTATCTTACTCAGGACTCATCGGATCCCCAGTTCATTTCCAGACCAACTCCTATCTGTGCTGGGGAGCCCATTCCTGTCACCCTCAGGTCCTCAGATCAAAGGTTCTCCTCCACCCTGCAGTGTTTCTATCCCTCCACTCCCTAGACCCAGGTCACCTCTGCCTGGTCCATTGTTTATTTCCTGTGATTTGTATCCTTCAATAATTCACCTCTTCTCTCAATTCTTTTGGCCCTGAGAGTTCTTATCACACAATTACACATCTTTTAGTATATTTGAAGGCAACTTCTCAGGGATTAGAATGCAGGTCAGAATTCAGTCAAACTGGTCCCAAGGTGGGAGAGGCTCTAAGCTAATGCAGAAGTTTATCTCTTGGTAATGACATGTTGTTAGGGGGAAAAAATAAGGAAATAATCATTGTTAAGTTGGACACAATAAAAGATGTCTTAAATGTTTTGCAAAATCAGTGCAAGGCCCTTATTCAGCTCCCAAGTTTGACCATTAGCTCTGTCAACTAAAGTTGACATCAACTGAGGTCAGCTAAGGTCAATGTTCTATGCGAGGCTTTTAAGCTCATTAGAATAAACCAGAAAATGACTAGAAGATTGTCTCAAGAATGTATATTATTCCCAGCAAGAGTAGCCACTAATAAAGATGACAGACTTTTGACTCAGTTCAGATTTAGGACAGTTTTCTTCCCAGTGGGTGCTATTTCTTGTATGTTCATTCCATCATTGGCAGTTAAGGACAGCTTATCTGTGGCTAAATAAAGGCTATTGAAAGGAAATGCTGGCTATGGAAACCATGTTCAGAACCAGATCCAGAAAACCAGTCATGGGTAGTCGGCAAGTGTCCTCATGGGTTGATGACGTTTTGGGGTCAAGTCTGCTCAGTGGTTACTGAGATGAGGCTTGGTCTACACCAGAACTCCTGCTTCCTTATCTCCTGGACAAGCAGCTAGTCACGAAACAAACACAAACTCCTACTCTAAAGCAAAACAAAGCCAAACCAGGAAAGTAGGAGATGCTCTATTTATGTACGTGATGCAATCAGACTTGGAACCAGCTGGGATGAGGCAAGGGAAGAATGAGGGGTAAACACAGGAACGGGGTTTCCATTTTTGCTTCTATGTAAAACTTGTTTCCCAGGGGACTGGTTTCTGCCTGGATCAGAACTGTTAACCGCATGAATGTGCCTCATGCGAGTCATGTGACCACAAAACATTCACTGAAACCAGGGAGTGGGAGGAGCTTGCTGTCGTACAGCCAAGTTTTTCTTACGATGAGGACACTTGCCACCATGTCGGATTCCTCATCACTGCTCATCCGCCCAAGAAGAGCTACAACAGGCCCTTGGGAACTCTCCATTTGTAAAATGGGCTCCTTAGGGAAAAGTCATCCATTTCTTTCTAAGAAGAAGCACTCAAATATAAAGAGTTTTCTCAGTTGGCTCCCATGGGCTTTAGACTCCTGGTAAATAAAATAGTCCCAGCTGCCGCATGTCACCAGAAAAAGTCTGCTCCCCATTTAGCCCTTTTAGAGGTCACGAGGTGCCCTGGGCACAGCCCTTCGGACTGCTGTGTGCGCCTTTTCCCGTTGGGGGTGAGGCTGCCGATTCAGATGCCACAAAGCATGGCCTGGAGGGGATGGTGATTTGAAGTAACAAAGTTCTGGGAATTTGGAGCATGTTGCAGAAGTTATGCCAAACTGATGGCTTTTCTTGTCCACAACTATATAGTTGTATAATTAAGAAGTGGGTTGTGACACTAATAGTTACAGAAAGGCTAGGAAAATTAATATTTGCTTTTCTCAGTTTCTGCATGGACATGGGCACGGGAGAAAGGTGTAGGTGGAGATGAGGTGTCAGCATCCAAGTGTTTGGCATAAAGTTTATCATCACTTTTCACAAGAACCTGAACTGGATTCACTAATCCTATCACCTAGTGTTGAAATCAGAACTTACCTGCTCTGCCCAGATGAGAATCGTGACTCTAAGCCTTAAATGAAAAACAGGGTCAGTGCCATGCCTTGCTTTGCTAGTAGATTTTATTTTACCGTATAATATGTTCCATCCATAACTAGACCTGAACTGAGGCTCTTGGTGATTGTTCTACCTCCATTTTCAATAAGATAGGAATATGGCTGCCTTCCATTTATCCATTCCCAAGAGCTTGTATGTTCTTAACTGCAGTCTGCAGGGTGTTGAGCTCCTCTAAGAAAACTTTATTACCCTGTTGATAGACACATTATTGGTGTACAGGGCTTTTAATAACAGCCAAGATCTTGAAAAACTGGGTAAAAGGAAGTATTAGTGTGCATTCTAGGAGCTCTCCATAGTAGTCTATGGTCAATCCTGGCCAGTAAAGGAAACTTTATAAAATAAATGGAAGGCACCGTCATCTATTTCAGGGTTTGGCAAGCTACAGTCCATGGGCCAAATCTGGACCACCATCTGTATAAATAAAGTTTTATTGGAACACAGCCACGCTCATTAATTTACATCAGTCTGTGGCTGCTTTCAGGCTACAACAGCAGAGTTGAGCAGTTGTAACAGAGAACGTAGGACCTGCAAAGCCTAAAATATTTATTACCTGGCCCTTTACAGAGAAAGCTTGCTGACCCCAATCTTTTCTGTTAATTCAGTTAACCAATGACAGAGAATGCCACTATACCTGTATATTGTCCTTTAATTTAAAAATCAGCTTTGGGAAGATCTACTGTATATACAGCACTTACTTGATGTGTAATTATAGTATTTTATTCCTACATGAAGAGAGAACCATCCAGGGAATTCTGAACATAATGACACAAAAAATTAGATAACATGCAGAGGGTGCCAAAAAAATGCCAAATACACATTTTAAGAAAGGAAAACTGTATTAAAATTGTAATACTCAACAAATACCGATAACAAAAGATGAATACAAGTCACGTGTGACTTCTGCAATTACAAGAGGTGCTCAAAGTGGTTCCCATCAGCATCCAGACACTTCTGATTACGGTGAACTACTGCTTGAGCAACGTTGACCAAAGTGTCCACTGTGTACACATTTTTGGCACCCCTGGTATTTTATGCAATTCCTAATGAATATGACAGGTAGAAATAGGCTACATAGCCTATCCAGACAGTGGCTAGAATTGCACATTACAAACTTTGTCACTGACTGAAAATTGATTTTAAAAATACTTTTAGCAAAATTTAGATCTACAAAATTTAAGCCTAGGACATTGGACTGGACCACAGGGGGAAACAAAGCAGAAAATAAACTTTTGATTTGGCCATGAAACAAACAAACAAGCAAAAAATAAAAACCTCTCAGTGGCAGAAGCTATAATCAGGAAAATCTGATGAGTACAAAAGCTAATTGATTAATCAGCTCTTCATTATAAACTTGAAATGGAAGAATTTATCCTGATGAAAAGATCTTTATCAAAATGGAAAATGTTTCATTAACTGACTTTCAGAAAAATACAAATGATTTAACTGTACTATATAGAAATTGATCAATTGGCTTAATGGATTTTATTCCAGAAAATACTCTTTCAGTACAAATTCATCAGTAGTCATACAAATCTGAATACGTTATTGTTATTTAAAATGGCACATTCTCAGGTGTGAGTTTGTTTTTGTGTGTGCTTTCTCAGTTCAGGGATGGCCCTGAACAGGCCTGGGTGCCGTTTCTGTGTCAGGAGAGCGTGGTACCATGAATCAGATACAGAAAGTACTGTTTGTGCATGTTTCTCCATTCAGACTCTCTTGCATTTACTCTGCTGCAGCAATATGGCCAACTCCATGTTTGCTTTGGCGATCTTGTAGCTGGGAAAAGTCTACAGTGGACAGTTCTGCTCACCATTTAACAAGTTCAGATAAGGAATGGCTGTCCCAATGGAAAAATGTTGTCACCTTTTTTCCACTAAAGCTCCCTAGTTGTGATGATGGGAATGCTGTCCTGTGGGCCTGAGGGCTATCTCTTGCGAAAACAGAGTTCCATAAAAAATATTTATTTAATGATCAGTTCTCCTTCTGTGAAAACATTGCAAAGAAATTTAGAAAAAGAAAATATTAGTCAGTGACATCCTCCTGAAAACAGGGAAGAGAGGAGGGTTTGTTTTGGAGTGCAGGGGATGGCCAGTCACCCCTTTGGAAAGGGCTACCGGCCAGTGCCAGCCAGACAGTGGATGTTGGGAGTCCTGTCACCGCTGGAGTCCCCCAGTGGCCACTGTGTAGAGAGCTAAGCGACTCGTCCTGTCTGAACATGGGGTGAGAAGTATCTGCGTTAGTTGCTTTGCTCGTCTTAACAATAAGAGTGACCACCTAGCTGTCTTATAAGTGGTTCGATGGCAAATGGTCAAACTAACTGGACATAAACACTTGGCCTAAAGGTCACACTATTAGCCAAGGTGGGAGAGGGCTCTGTTTGGTTTGCACTTAACATTTCAAAAACCGAACAAAATAAAAACATTTAGCTTGATTGGCCTCTCTCATTATTATACCTTTAGGGAGTCTGCTGGGTGAATGAGTGTCATTGAGCATCCTTTCCAAATAGCCCTGCTCCATAATTCAGTGAAGACGCGTCTGTGTATATTCTTCAAACTGAAGAATCATAAAGCTCCAGATGACCCCAAGTGTCAGTTATCTCATTCCTTTTCCTGTCTTCAGATTTGTCCCCTCTACCCCACCCCTTTCAACAAGGCCTCACTGAGGGAACCCGGCCTCCATGTCTCCCCAACTCTGTCTTCCCACCTCACACTATTCCCTTGGATCTCAAAATCTTTTCCAAGAAGACACCTGGGCTATCCAAGTAAGAAATAAGGACTATGGATAAGGAATCTGGAAGCCCTCCCTTCTTCCTCTCTCCTGGAGAGTCATGTCAGTGGTGACCTTCTGGAATCAAGGTTCCCATATCCATCATCTGAACCATGGATTAAATGCTGGAAATTTCTGGCGAAGCCTCATGAAATTGCCACCCCAGTGGGTCTTGGAGAGTCTTAAATTCACACCAGAGGTGTTCAGGTGTCACCCTGATGCCCAGAAAGGACTCTCTCCTCCTGAAGATTTGAGGCAAGAGAAAAATACAACACTCCTCAGATCGCTAGTGCAGACATCAGTGACCCTTGTGCCAAGAACCGCTTCTCATTCTGGAGCCCACTGGGTGGCCCCAGGCCAGAGCTGAGAGACTGTCTCAACACCAAGTGTCCAACTGAATCCCAGGCTCTTCCCCAGGAGGCAGATACCCAACTGCACTCTCTGGGTTATGCCCCTATCGTATAACCTTTCAACAGGTATTTACGGAGCACCTGTAAACAGACTACAGTTACAGAGGAGATTAGAAGACAGAGAGGACAACATACAGTTTTATGCCAGGAAGTGTGAAAACCGAAGTGACATGACATTTCTCTAGTGAAATGCAAATGATCAGTACAGGCTCAAGAAGAAACAGAAACCCTGAGTACCTACTGAGGAGGACATTGGAAGGTCAAGTTCTACCCCCAGAGACACCATGCCTGAGTGGGAAAATGACAGGTCCTATCCTCTTCTAAGGACCAAGATTCTCATCTTTTGTGAATAATAATTGAGTGCCGACTCTGTAGAAGGCCCTGAGTGAGTGGTGCTGGGAGACATAATGCAGGGAGCTCTCCAGCCCTCAAACGTCTCATGTCACATGGGAGAGGTGATATTTATCCACATGAAGGTATAACCAGCAACCTAAGAGCGGCAACTGCAAGATGCTGCCCCTTCCTGGCACCTGCGACATGCAGGTCGCCTACTTCTGTGTGTTCATGGTCCCTAACGGGTCCTATGCAGTGAGGGCAGCAGTTCCTGTAGACACCACGCTTTCAGCACCAGCATTCTTCTTTCTCGTGCATCATATTCTCTTTAATTAAGGTCAGGGAACATATCTGGCACATTTTTTATGCCCTGCAATCCCCAGTAAAAGAAATTTCTTTCCTGGCGTTGTTGTGAGGATTAAATTGTTCAACCTTTGCAAGTGTCTGGAGCAGCCTGGCATGCTGTGAGGTCAGTGTGACCATTAGCTGCTGTCACTCCTGAAAGGTCTGATGGTGACGGGCTTTTCCGCCAGTGGGTTGGGGAGAGAGATTAGGTGCCCATGGAGGTCACTGATCGGGGCGAACAGTGAACAGAAAAGCGAAGGCACGCTGACGCGGAGCCTGAGGCCTGTGCCTCGGGTGTTTGCTCCACACCTGCCTCTCAGGGCTCCCCCACTGCCCTTGGGCCTCCACTCTCCACTCTGTCCCTGGACTGTCATCCACACTCAGCCAGAGCATGACGGTGCCCAAGTGGTCTTCCCCTGTAACTGCTCTCCAGCACGCGGTGCGCCTTGGAGGGACAAATTCAAATTGAAAAGAAGAGGCTTCATTCTCCCTCTTGAAAATGGGGCAAGAGAACCCTTCCCGTCCTTTTTCTCAGAGCATTTACCTTAGAAAACTCATCACTGTAAATATTTCCTCTTCTTTCTGAACTATAAACATGAAGGGGGGTAGTACCCCTGTCCCAGCCCCTGTGGGACAGTGGGAGCCTGCCTTCAGCGGGCGCCTGGCTCCAAGCTGCAACATCCTGTCCTATCATAGAAGTGGGAAGTTTGTTTCTCCTCCAGAGAAGGCCGATGAGCTAACACAGAAAGCCACCCAGTTCCCAGGTAAATTGTGGTCAAGTTCCCTTACTGCAGGGTGAGTTACTGTTTGCCTTGGGACGCGTGTGATGGGTTGTCTGTGTTTGGCCACATAGAGGGTGAGGCTGCTTTCTGTCTTTGCAATCTCTCAGCAGAGTGTCTGACACACCATCACATTCTGGCTTAATGCTTCTTCGGTGATAAACATGTGTTCTTCCTTTCCTGACTCATGGAGAGGATTTCTGGGTTGGTGAGACTTTGTTTTAAGTTCAAAGTCCCCAGCAGTGCCCCATAACTGTTTGCCTAACACAGGCGCAGTGTCCAGACGCCACACAGGCTGCCTAGCTGGAAAGTATGCCCCTCCTGCTCCCTGCAATCCATTCCTCAGGCGGCACGAAGTGAGTTCCTTCTTCAATGCAAATGACACGTATTCCCTCTTGGAGTGAGACTCTGCAGACGTGGCCCATTGCAGGTAGAGAAAAATCCAGAATGTTTGCCACACACAGACTTTTACACGCTTGCTGCTGCCTCCTGGCCAAGCCCTCACACCTCACTCCTCGCCCTCTGGGCTCCAGGCACACTGGTTCACGTCTGTCCCCTGAACCCAGACACTCAGTGCTGCCCAGTGCCCATCACCCAGCATGATTTCTTCCTGGATCTTTGAGCAGTGACCCCTCATCACTCAGCTCTCATTTCGAATTTCACCCTTCAGAGGCCTTTTGTGACCACTCCTCCCTTCACACTGTACCCCATGGTACCCCCTCATTTTTATAACCATTATCACATGAAATTATTTATGGATGGGGGTTGGTTCTGTTCATTGCAGTATTCCCACATTTAGAACTTGCCTGGCCAGAGGTAGGTCTCAGAAATCACTGTGCCCACCAAGACGTGGGGCAGAGTGGGGCAGACTGGGGCGGAGCAGTCCCGCCTTTCTTGGTGAAGAACTTAGGAGAACCCCGAATCAGCACAAAGAATTTGGAGAGGCAACTGAAACCATCCCAGGCTCAAACAAATAATTTGTTCATTAAAGTCAGCCTCTTTTTGTGAAAATTCCCTTAGATTGAAAGGAGAGAATATTACTAGCCACTCCTAAACTCAACTCTTTACTAGTTGTCTCCAAACACACTTTTGTGAAAGCAAGTACCTGGGAAAACGTCAGCAGGAGCCCCCTTGGAAGGCCTTGGTCATGAAGCTGCTTTTCTTACCATGGGATTTGTTTGCATGACCTAAACGCCAAAGGCGTCTCATTTGCTACAATTTAATACACACAACTCATGCCAAAAGGCTTCTTGGCTTGTGTGAAAATAGGAAGCATTTGAAGGACTGACTTTTCCTTGGGAGAACTTGGCAGTGAAGTTCAGATGGGGTGAATCGTCCGATCACGTGTTACCCACAAATGGATTTCCACGACGGCTACACCCAGGCGCTGCCCGGTTGTGACAACTGGATTGATGGACGGCTGTGGAGAGGACTGGAGAGCCTCTTCATCTCGGCTGGCTGGCCACTGAGCCACTTCCATGTCCCTTTCTTCTACCCGAGACCACATGACAGACATGTTCTGCCGGTCGGGCTTTCAGGGACCTCTGCCCCCGTGTGCAAGGTGAGGCAGGGCTCAGACAGCGGGGTGGGGTCCACTTTTGTGATGGCACAAGGAGCAGAACCCAGGCATCTTGAAGCTTCTCATGCACTCTTTTAAATGTGGCACGTGTGTTTTCTATTTGTCTTTTATGATGATCTAACAAGTGGATGCTGGCGTACTCTGGAGTTTGTATGTGAGTGTATATGCGTTATATTTGTTTTAAGTCCCTATGCTTAGTTCACAATAGTGGGAAGGTGGAAACAACCCCAGTGTCCAGTGATGGGTGAATGGATAAAGAAATGTGGTCCATCCACACACACGGGAACATTACGCAACCTTAAAAAAGAGAGAACTCTGACACAGGCTATAATAGGATGGACCTTGAGAGCATAATGCTACGTGAAATAAACCAGTGACAAGAGGACAAATGCTACATGATTCCAATTATGAGGTCCCTAGAGTCGCCACATTCATGGAGACAGAAAGTAGAAGCTGGGGAGGGGACAGGGAGTTAGTGTCAGTGGGGACAGTGTCACTTTGGGAAGATGAAGAGTTCTGAGGTGGACAGTGGTGACGGCTGCTGACAGTGTGTGCTTAATGCCGCTGAGCTGCACACTTACAGACGGTTAAGGTGGTAACTTTTATGTGTATTTTCTCATCATTTATATCAGGGAAAACCCTGTGGGTCCGCAAGATGGGAAACCCTAAAATACTTTCAACTACTCCCAGTGAAGAATTTAACTGAAAACCCCTGAAATAATTGGCGGTGTGCCTCCTCTTGACAAAGCCAGAGCCAGAGGCGCTCTACTCTGCAGGGCAGGGCGGATAAGCAGATGGCTCATCAATAGCCGTTTCCTCAGTGAGCTGCTGCTGGAGGCCCGCATGGTGTCCTCGGGGCCTCCTGCCATGTCACCGCTGGCCTTCAGCACAAACAGCTCCCGAAAGGCCCCCACCGCCACCCCGAGGGGACAGGGACCCACTCACTGACTTTGGGCCACAGGCTGTCTCTCTTCCTCTCCTGCCGTCACAGACCAAGGTGGACTTACTTACCTCAAACTAAATGGTTTCCAAGCTGTGTTTAACATTTTCCACTTGTTATTTTATAATTATATTCAAACGTATTTATTCACAGCCTTCTTGAAAATGTCAATACAGAAGTTACACAAAGTTAGTGCCTTTCTGTTCCTCTCCTCCCACCCCACGCCCGGCCCCCTGTAGGAGGCCTGCAGCCCCCGTTAGCAGTGGGTCCTGCGCTGGCTAATCTGCTTGTCCCTTTAGATGGACTTTCCAGCCGGCTCCACCCTGCTCTGTCCCCTGGGAGGCTGATTTACATGGATGGTGTCCCAGGGTTTCCAGTTGGCCTCTAACGCTGGGGAGCATCAGCAGGAGATTATCATATTTGTCCCACCCACCACTCCACAGCCCCACCCTCATAGGGTCCCTCTGGGCGACTGCCCCCTCTTCTATCCCTCCCAACACCCCCCTTTCTAGACGGCCCCCACCCTGGCACATGTGGAAGCTGTAAAAGCGCCCTGCTGCTCCAGGCCCCAGGATGCTGCTCGGTCTACCTGGCCTTTCCTGCCTACACCTTGGTGAATCCTTCTCCAGGGCCCCGTCTAGTACACTGGCTCTCTCCTCCCAGGACCCTGATCCTTTGCTATTTAGAAGAAAAATGTCCCACCTACATTTAGCTTGGAAAAATGTATCAGAACTCAAAGGAAGAAGACACCCTAAATCCAGGGAGTTTGCACAGCACCCATCTCTTGGTGCCATTGAGAAAACACAGGGTATTTAATAAAATTCTGCTTCTAAAGGGCAAGGTTGTTGTTTCAACGTGCTTGACCGCTTGTCATTTCGGTCTGGATCAACCGTTTTTTCCCTCAGTATTCTCACAACGTCGGAGGCATGAACACAATCCTCAAACACAAATGGGAGTGAGCACAGAACAAGTATGTTACTCAGGTGGTCAGGGTTTTATTAAATGGTTTTCCCACCCCAGATTTCTCCCCCCTAGTCACTGCTGCTGTCCCACCTAGTGTAATTCTCTGAGCAGCACTTTGGGGTCAAGTGGCAAAGTCCAGAGGCTCCATTTCCTGATGGGCTACGGCACTGAACCTGGACACACCTGGGGCACTGAACCGCAGACACCAGAGACCATGGTGGCCACATCTGCCTCTTTTCGGCACCTGGCCCCCTGTGGTTCTCGGGTCGAGTCTAGAAGGGCTGTTAGTGGGGAAGCTGTGCCCTCCTCGGGGACCGAGCGGCAGCCTGGGGCCAGGGGGGCTGGAACCAGAGCACAGACGTGCAGACGCTGGGACAGTGACCCCCATTCGTCCTGCACCCTGCTTCTGGGCCGCCCCAAGCTCCCATGCATTCCCACCCCTGCTTCTTAGTCCTTCAGTCCATTTCCTGGGCTCCCCGAGCCCTTTCAGTGAGCACCGGTGTGCCTAATTTACACAGCTCCATCTGCATGGCTTGAAGGAGAACCCCAAGGCACACAGGGTCCTCTGCACCTGACACAATGTGGTGACAGCTAAGAACCATATGTGGAGACCGTTTATTATTAAAACCTCAATCACATTCACAGCACCACAAACTTTACGAAACACTGGGGGGGGGCGGAGATTAAACGCATAATTCACACATGCTCTTTTATAAACAGCTTTATTGAGATACGATGCACACACCCCACAATTTACCTATTTCATGCGTACAATTCAGTGGTATTTCATACATTCACAGATGTGCATGACCATCTCCACAGTCCATTTTAGAACATTTTCATCACCTCAGAAAGAAACCCCATCTTCCCACATTCCCCCAGCCCGAGGCAACCACTCATCTGCTTTCTCTAGAGATTTTCCTATTCTGGACTTCATATGAATGGAATTGTGTAATATCTTAGTCCATTGCAGTTGTTATAACAAAAATGCCATAGACTGGGGGCCTTAAACAGCGAACGTTAAATTCTTACAGTTCTGGAAGCTGGAAGTCGAGATCAAAGCCTACTGATCTGGTGTCTGGTGAGGGTCACAGGTGGCCGTCTTCTCGCTGTGTCCTCACTTGGTGAAGGGGACAAGGGAGCTTTCTCGAGTCTCTTTTGTAAGGGCACTAATCCCTCTCATGAGAACTCCACCCTGGTGACTTCACCACCTCCCAAAGCCCCGCCTTCAAATACTACCCCCTTGGGCAGTAGGTTTCAACACATGAATTTTGGGGACACAAACGTTCAGTCGATAGCATGTAACACGTGGACTCCGTGCCTGGCTTCCTTCTCTTAGCATAATGTCTCCAAGGTCCCTCCGTGCCGTAGCAGCATCAGTGCTTTGTTCCTTTTTTGACTGACTAATGCTCTACCGTATGGATAGACCACAATTTTTAATCTGTTCACCAGTTGATAGACATGGGTTGTTTCCACTTTTTGGCTATTACGAAAAATGCTGCTATACCCCTCTGTGAATGAATTTTTATGTAGACAAGTGTTTTTATTTCTTTTGGGGTATGTGCCTAGGAGTGGAATTGCTGGGTTGTGTCTTAACTCTGTTTAACCATTTGAGGAACTGCCAGACTGTCCCTACCTGCACTATTTTACATGCCCACCAGCTCACACACTTTTAATTACCTAAATTAAAGCAGAAATTTATATTTATAAATCAGTCCTAGCCATTGGACTTGTTTCCGTAGTAGTTCATATCATGGTGCTCGGGTGAAAAAAAGTCGTATCAAAAAGCAGTCATTGTTATGTTACTTTACAACCTCACAGTCACAACTCACTTCTGCCTCTGCTTTAGAAAAACTCCACAAGCTTTGACCTCCAGTAGCAAAAGCTTTGTCTCTCAGCTGACGGTTTCCAGGGGAGCTAGAAACCCAGGGTCAGAAGCGGTCCTCAGCCCCACCTTGAGTCTGCTTTAGAGAACTGCCATCATCACTGCTGCCGCAGAGACCTTGCTCCGCAGCCGACATGCTAAAGCTCGCAGGGGACGCTGAGGGGTGGACGCCAGAAGCTTGCCACACAGACCACAGAGACCTGAATGCCCCCACTGCATTTTGCACCAAGTGAGGTTCTTTTCTTCCGCTTCTGCTTGTCGCTTGAACCAGTGTCTCGTGGGGGCATCTGATGAGCACCTGAGTCATGCTGCCCAGCAGCCAGGAAGACCGGGAGGAAGTGCTGCGTTCATCCCTGTGAAATGGCTCATCAAACGGAAAAGCTCTGGTTAGAAGAGGTGCGTAGATAGACGATGCTGGGAGACCCAACCTGACAATGCTCACTGTGGGGGAAGCGGGGCCTGAGGACCAAGAGTCAGCCTTTCTCCGGGGCGCAGCCCTGAGCAGGCCAGTCACGCTGTGGCAGGGCTGCAGAGCCACAGCCCAGGTGGACGGCTCCGCACTGGGGAAAATGTTGGAGCCTGCTGAGCGCCAAGGGAATGACAATGCGTTGTCCCCATAGAAACGGGAGCACCAGCTATATCAGCTGTGAGGAAAGAGGCAAGTTCCCAGAGAGCCCGGATTAGTGGGACCCCTGCTCCAGGTGCAAGATTGGAGGAGGAAAGGAGAGGAAGACGACCGGAGTGGGGAGACGCACCTTAGACTGGGGCTCCAGCGCAAAAGGGGGTACAAAATATAGTTTTTAAAAAGTGAAGTTACACTCGTTTGTGTCCTAAACACCAGAGAGTGAGTTCCCAGACTCCTGTCCCCAGAGTCAAGTGGTCCTAGCGACAGAGGTCAACCTGCAGGGGGAGACGTGCCCCATGGGCAGAAGGAAGCCAGAAGGTTCCTCTTTCTTCCACAATGTCAACGACCTTGACATTGGGATGCAAGGACAATTTCAGCAGTGTCACTGTGGCCATAGGGGCAGCGGCCCAGAGCTTATTTGGGGTGATTAGGCCTTGGGGGAAACTGTTTTTATTCCACAACCAAATGGGTTGGAAAGACAGCTATGGGAGCGGTGGCCACTTGAGCAGTCCTGGGGAACCCGAGGGGACCACCTGGTGGTTCACGAGCCTGTATCCAAGCTGGGATCTCTCTGCGGTCAGAGAGGGGAGGCCCAGGCTGGTGTCTCAACATGACCCCTCACCCCAGTGACGTGAGGCCCACACAAGTATCGTCCCATGGAGGAGAAGCTGGGCTCCCGCTGGAGGAGGAGTAGACAGCCAGGCAGTGGAATGGGGGTGTACCAGGGAAGGTCCCAGGCTTACTGATAAGATCCGAGAGGTGGCAGATGCTGCACTAGTCTCACCTTCTAGGAAATGAGGGTGCACTCATGACCACTGCTGAGCACTCTTTGCAAGCACACAGACTTCTGGGGCGTGAGACAGAGGGAATGGAAGACAGAGCTCCCCTAGAACTCAGGCACGAGTACTTGGCTTCAAGCTTCAAGCTAGACTTTTAAGTCTATGGTGAAACTTTGGAAGGCTGGGCTTTCAAGAGTGAGCAAAGGATTTTCTCAGAATCCGCAAAATGAGAGTTTTAAAAGTCAAGATCAAAGCTTGAAGTACCTGGAGAGTAAATCATAAAGCAAATTGCCAGGGGGACAATAGTTTGTGAGGGTCACTACCACCTTAGAAAGGGCCAGGGAGATGAGGGCTGGGCCCCCACAGGCCGGGAGGTGGGACACTTCTGCTCTGGCTGTGACATCACGGGAGGATGACAGCTGCTTCCCAGGACGGCACGCTGACCTGAGGCCTCTCTCCTTGCCCACATGCCCCTGGGGGGTAGGGTGGGGGCAGAGACACTGAAGACAGGGTGTACCCAAGAAGACTCAGCTTTGGCCTGGGGAGTGACTGGGACCACAATACTACAACTGACTGAAAACTTACTGCATTGGACTCAACACCCTGCAAAGGACAGGAGGAGCTGTGTGCTCTTTGAGGACTCAAGGGCCACGGGGAAGTAGGTGCCAGAAAAGAAGGAATCACATTTCTGCACACGTGGGATGCAGCATGTGACTTCTGAGATGCTGCCCCAGCACTTACTGCAGAAGCTGACGTTTGTCACTCCTGAGTGTGCAGAGTCCCTTCGCACGCACTGTGGGTGACATTTACTGGAACACGGAGGTTAGGTAGGAGGGAGGTGGTGAGGAGAGCCAGGAAGTAGGGGGAAGGGCAGGGTACTGCCGGCAGAGGGAAGGCACCACACCGGGGTCCTCCAGCCCAGGGACTCATACAGGAGGGGACGCGTGTTCTTCTGGGCCCTGCCACACTGCCTGGCTGCCCACTCGATATCGCACTTTGACCAGCTCACAGGCATCCCAAACTTACAAAGAAATGTATAGGATTACAAGGAAAGAAAGTATAAAAAGCCGTATAGGGAAGTCTCTCCAGCACCCACCCCCTGTCTACTCAGCCCCCCCCACCACCACACACACACACCAAGGGGGACCACCTCACCAGCACCTTGTGCAATTTCCAAGAGATTCTTATACGGCCATTAATACAAAGTCTGTTTTCCCCTTTCTGCACAAACAGGCATACTCTGCACACATCCGGGCTCCACCTGGACCCCTCCCACCCCCCAACCCCCCTTCGAGCAGCATGGCCCAGTTGCCTTGCACGCCCGTGTGGCTTTCTTGCTCTGTCCCCGAGCTGCACGGGCTCTGTTTCCTGGTTCGCTGTGCCCTGATTTTTGCCCATTCCCCTCATAGTGGACAGAGTGCTCTCCAGCCTGTTTCTAAAGGAATTGATGCTGTGACGAAATGTATGGGCTTGCACATCGTCCCCTTGCAGGGGTTCAGGTTCCTTGCAGGATAAGTTGCTAGAAAGAAATAGCTGGAGCAGAGTCTGTGCTTTTGCAATTTCGATAGACGTTAATGAAGTGCGATCCAAAAGGGCGGGCGGTTTACACTCCCACCAAAGTTACGGAGAATTTTCATGTCAACATTTCCCAAGCTCTGACCTTTTCTTCAGGGTCTGCCCTCCTCCACTAGTTTGCTCAGGTTCAAAAGCATGAGGCCCCATCCTACACCCCAACAGGTGGTCCTGACAGTAATTCTCCTAAAAGCGTCTGTCCCTTCTTGCCCTCTCTCATACCACACCTGCTGTAAGCCATGGCCCTTCTCACCTGGACACCTGTGCAGGTGACACCTGACTGGCCCGCCCAAGCCATTGTCCACACAGCAGGGCGGCCACTGGCCTCACCCACCACTGCAGAAGAGGTGCGTTTTCCGCCTCTCACAGGCTCGGAGAACAGAGCAATTCTGTTGCAGGAGCGAGTCTGTCTTGCAGGTTCATCAAACCTGAGAGGCGGCTGCTCTGCAGTAACGTGGGCCCCTGAGTCCCAGGACAGTCACCGCCCCACGTGAAAGCTCGCTCCTGAGTTTTGCCCAAAACATCATGGACCACGCGCCCCACGTGATTCTGGCGTCTCTCTGCCCAGAAAGACGACGCACCTGGCGCAGGCGGCCACTTCTGCACCCAGCACACTCACTGCACGCCAAGGGTGTGGAGGGGACAGGAAGGGCAGGGAGGCCCCAGGGCCAGGGGACCACTGCTCTGCTAAGGGGAGGAAGACATAACTAGGATGATGAATGGCAGCCACTCATGTCTCAGGGCTGGTTACAGGCGGGCAGAGCTTGTTACAGGAAAAGCACACATTTCGGGAGCAAACCGTGGACCTTCCGTTGGCGGCGTTCAGAGGTCTCCCAGTGCGTGAGGGCTGCCCGGAGGAGGCTCGCGGGCCTGCCAGGCCTCCAGATGGTGTGGCTGCGGTCTTTCCACCGCTCTCCCTCCAGAGGAGAAGCACAGGTTTGGGGATTAAACAGACTCAGGATGGCATCTGTTCTCCTGTCCTGTTGGTTCCTCCTCTGGCTCCAGGCTGAGCTGGGACGTCAGGAGGCAGCCCTGAGTCCAGGGCCATGAGGTATGCAGGCAAGGACGGCTCCCTGGGCCCTGAGCTGGGGTCATGACACTGCCAAAGGCAGGGGACTTGGGGGTGAGTGTCCCGAAGGCTGCCCAGGTGCCCTCGTTCCTGCAGGTCTTTGCGGAGCAGGTGGGTGACCTCAGGCAGGATCCCAGGAGGCGTCCTGGAGAGCAGGGACGCAAGATCAACTTTCTGTGTTTCCTGCTCTGAGACATTTGTGCTTTAGTCACAAAGAGCAGTGCAGTTCTCCAATTACCGGGCTTTAAACTGAAAGGCTGACTCTCCTAGTCCACAGGGGAGACAGGGTGGAAGCACAGGCCCTGCCTGGACAGGTGTTTGTACTGGGCATGGAAGGAGGGCGTCAACGCCTGAGCTGGAGAGGGCCAGGCACTCAGCAAGCCCTTTAGGACTCTCCCCACAGTGCTGAATTTCACATCGAGGTCTTCTCCCAATTGCTGGGGTGTTTGAAGGGGAAATTCTGACTGAGGTGTCACCAGCCATGGATGGCCCTCACATCACCCCACCTGACGGCCTAGCTGTTCTCCTTAATCACTCGGAAACAGAGCTGTTTGACAGGGTGGGGGACACAGGACACTGGCAGCTCCACCATTTCAGGCAGGAAACACCTTATTGTGCAAAGAAAGAGACACAAAAAAGCCTTTGGAAGTGACAGGAAATGAGGCTCAGAGGTGGCTCATAAGAGCCGCTGAGGGGGGGACAGGACAGGGGCAGACCGGACGGGGAGCAGAGGAATCAACAGCTGCCCTTGCCCGCTCCGGACTCTGAGCTTTGTTCCTGGAATCCCACCACAGCCCTCGAGGTCCGCAGGGTTCTGACTCACACTGAGGGCAGGTGCAGCGGGCCCGGCCCAAGGTCACCAGGCAAACCTGGGAGTTCAGCCCAGATGTCACCACACCTTCCAGGACACAGGATCCACTCGACAGAAGTGGTGGAACTAAGTGAAGGTTCCTGAGAACTCAAAACCCCTGTCTCCAAGCGCCAACTGTGACCCGTTGGAGAATCGCACAGTGTAAACTGCTAGAACACCAGGGCCTACACGCAGCCGCCAATACTTTTATTAAACTGCCTCTGCCCTCCGAACTTCATTTCTTCTCAAATGTGAGATCCTATTTGCAGAGTTGTACAAGGCAAGGAATTTGGTTAATGTAAAGTCTGTTTTTGCAAATGTCTCCCAAGACCAGTTGCCAGAAATGTTGGAAAAGAGACCTGCGCCCAGGAGGAGCGGGCGTCCTCTGCGTCCACCCATCTCAGGGACCAGTCACCAAATCACCCCACTGGAGTACACACACGCATGCGCGTACACACACACACACACGCATGCGCGTACACACACACACACACACACACACACACACACACACACACACGCCCGGGCTCCCAGACCTCCTTTCACAGCACAAACAGTCGAGTCCTCAGACCCTGACCGTGTGGCCCCCAAAGCTGGAAATATTTACTGTCTGGCTCCTTACAGAAAAAGTTAGCTGCATCCTGCTCTAAATCACAGTGGGATGGCCTGTGAGAGAGCTGTGTTCCTGTCATATGTGCTGTGACTACCCCGCCCCCCCAACGGCCAAACTGCAGCCCCTTCACCTAAGACACGAACTCTCCCAGCGCAAAACAAAGGCTGGCTGCCACCTCCTGGACCACTGTGGCTTCATGTTTTCTTCCCACAAGCAACCCTCCCTCCCAGTGCTCTAAGCAGGGACGCTGCCCCTTGGAACTGGCCCAGCCTCACAGCTCCCTCTGAGTCTGCAGGAGCCCTGGGAGGGCAGAGGGCTCGTCTACAGTTTGACATCAGGGTGTGTTCCATGTCAATCTAAAGGGAGGTTCCCAGGCAAACAGCTAGGGGCCCAAGGGCCTCTGAGTGGTTCCTTCTGGACTGACACAGGCATAGCTTCTTCACACCTGTTGCCAATCTCAGCCGCAGGCCAGGGAGCCGCCATGCCTTACCTCCACCGGGCCCCAGGACCCCAGAAGCAGCCGGCTCCCGGGCACGCCCGAGGCACCCACTCCTCAGGCCAGAGCTTCGAGCAGCTGAGGCAGGACTGCCTGCAGAAGGGGGTCCTCTTCCAGGATGCCGACTTCCCGGCTAACAGCACCTCTCTCTTCTACAGCGAGAGGCCCCAGGTCCCCTTTGAGTGGAAGCGGCCAGGGGTGAGTGCAGCGGGAGGGGTGTGCAGCGGGAGGGGTGTGCGAGGAGAGGAGGGGCTGGGAGGGTGGTCACTGTGGAGAGGCTGTGCAGTCTGAAGGTGGGAATGGCCCGCAGGGCACACACCAGCAGGCTGGGAAGGGGACCAGGTGTACGCAGGGCGACTGGCTGCACCCCACGCCCAGCTCTGAGTCCCACCAGGGCCAGACCGGAGTCAGAGAGGCTCTTGTCAGGAGGCAGCGAGTGGGTCAAAGCTTTATGCAGGACGAGTCTCAGCAGATACACCCTAGTGGAAGCCAAGGGCAAACCTGCAGATGTGCTGGGAGGCTGTCAGAACACCAGCCCCTGTGTGCTAACACCAAGGTGACGCATGTAAAGCACTCGGTGGCTTCTGGCCGGAGCTCTGGCTGCCCCCTGGGGCTGGATGCTCACTCAGCAGGTGCTCAGTACATGTGTGAAGCAGGGTTCACTTCTCACAGCACGTGTCCCCTTCCCGGAGGGGCACCATCAGTCACCAGCTGCAGCCACCCCAACAGTCACCAGCTGTAGCCTGGGACACCAGTCAGTATTAGTCACGCGGCATTAGTCAGGGCCTGGCCTCTGACCGGGCACCACCGGCTCTCACTCCCTCAGGGTGGGTATTGGCCATTTAGTGGCTCCTATGGGGACAGGTGGCTGTGGGCAAGGAGGGGACAGCAAAGAGTGCTGGCCCCACTTTGCCACTAATGTAACCCATGACTATGGTCATATCATGTAACTGCCCCATGCCTCAGTCTCCTCGCCTGTCAAATGGGTCAGTAATAACCAATATGGGTCCCAGGTCGTGTCCACAGACATTTTCAATAAATGACAGCCACTGTCACTATCACTCTTACAGGCACTATCATCACCATCCTCGTCATTAGCTCCGAGTCTCATCTTACGTGCGAACGACCCAGGTTCATCATTTCTACCTCCTGTTTGTCTCGCTACATTCAAATACTGTCAGTGTTTTAAAAGATAGCATGTCTATTTTTAGAAACAAACACAGCAACCTCTGGGCTCTTCAGGGTTGAGCCCGCAGCACACACTGTTGTCCATGTGGTGTGAGCTCTTCATTGGTATTTCCTGTTGTAGGCTGGCTCCTGTGTAAGCTGCTTCTGGTTCTGCAGTGTTTTCCTGAGTCTCACAAGGCGATCAGCCTAAGCCTTCCTTCTGAGGAATTCCAATAGCTTCTTCCTTCCTAACTGGTCTCACTGCCTCCAGTCAGCCCGTCAGCCACCCCTCATCCCTCCAGGGCACCCTGCTCAGCCACCCCTCACCCTGTGCCCCATCCTCAGGGCCCTGCTCCCTTAGCACCCCGTCCCTGGCCCCTTCCGCCTGCACGCTGCGTCCGCTGGGAGGCCCTTGCTAGGACGCTGGGACCCTGCTCAGTGGCCTCTGCGAGCAGCCTTCTTTATCCCCGAGCGCCCTCAGGGGATAGCGCTCCATATTTCAGCATGGAGGCGGGTTTACTACAACAGTCTGTGTGGCTCCTGAGTCCTGCCTTAGAGCCATGTTTTGGAGCCACAGCTCATTTATCCTGTAGTCTACTGTGCCCTCAGCTTCATACACCATCTGGTGTGTCCAAACCGGTGGTGACAGCCAACAGTTACTATGGCCCAGGTGACATTAGCTCTCAACCAGGATTATCTCAATCCCAAATGACCGTAAGAGAGGGGAATTGTTATATCCCATTCTCCCTGGAGGTCAGTGTCACATGACTAGGACATGGGGTGCCAGGGCTCTCCCCAGGCTGGCTGCCTCTGGAGAGCTGGCCACTTCGCTCCCTGATGGGGGCGTGGGGCACCTCTCATTGCCCTGAAAGCAAAGCTTCTTAGCAGGGCACGCAGGGCGTGAGCTCACCTTGGGCAGCCCTTCCCAGCCCTCTGCCTCGTCCTGCAGGCAGGAAACAGCACCTCCACCCGCCTGGAAACCATGCCTCTTACAGCTGGCTGACCTTCTCCCCGCCCCCCCTTCACCTGCAGCACCTGATCACCTACTGGGTGCTCATAGGACCAACACCTGCGGGTGGGAGGGCACGATTGCACAGAAGGAGCTGTGTGTTGTGGCATGGCCCCAGGAAGGCCTCAGCCAGCGCACGGTGCACTCTGCAGCTGGGATGGTCCCTGAGAGTCCTCTGTGTTGGGGTGACAGGCCTACCGCTTTCCAAGGCAGGGAGGCACCTCATGCTGCATCCTACATGACCAGCTCCTGGCTTCCAGTGTGATCCTGCAGCCCCAGCTCCCTCCCTCTTTGCCAAAACTGGAGTTTCTCCAAGATCAAAGCTCAACACACATAGGCCATGGTGGAGAACAGCTTTGTCCCCATTCCCTGAGGTCTTTCTCCTGGAACGAGGGCCACCAGGGCCCCCAAGGGAGTCCAGGGTCCCACCTCTCAGCTGTGGGAGGTGGTCATCCTTCCTCTCCATCTCCTCCCAGTGAGACCACAAATGGTGGGTGAGGCCCCATGGTGCACTAGGTCTCCACCCTCCACCCTCCGCTGAGGCTCACGTGTCATGACTCAGGTCCACAGGGCGGCCTGCCATCCTTGTGGACACGCTTCCAGAATCTGTTCTGCCCTTTGCTTTGCCTGCAGCTGCGCTTGTCCCCTCCACCCTGTTCCCAGACACACACCTCCATCTCTTTCCTACTGGGAGCTCGAGGCTTTATATTGTATCTTACAGACTGGGAAACTGGGGCAAGGTGTGGGGGTGGGGACTGAGGTTCGCTTGCCACAGGGAAGTGTCAGCGTGCCAGTGTCCCTCAAGGCCCCTGGGGCTCTGGTGCTGTCTGCATGGCTGGCCCCACATCCGTGTGCTTGCTCCAGCAGCAAGTGCCAACTGCCCAGTGGCACCACGGGGTGGGGTGCCCTCGTAGCACTGCCTTCTTGTCAAACACAGCTGTGCTTGAGGGCGGGGGAGAGGCTCAAGAGCAGGAGTCAAGGGGATGTCACAGGGCGGGGCACAGCCAGCCGGGCCCTCCAGGGAGCCCAGGGCAGGAGTGCACTGAGGAGGGTACCCTGGGGGCTTGTCTCTGTGTGGCTCCACCAGTCCCCCAGAGGCTGCTGGCTGCTCCGGGACACACACTGTGTCCCCATGCGACGCCATAGCCCTGGGGACACTCTGGGATCAGCACACAGCTATTGATGGCTGGCACACAGCTATCTCCGACCTTGTTAGAAATGTGACTTTTCCCTTTTGATATTAATTACTTAGTAGAGAAAAGTCCGAGATGGGCCCAGCCTGGCTGTACACGCTGAACAGAACAGGCCCTGAAAGCCAGCACCCAGGAGCAGAGGCTGTGTCCTCTGTCCTCCAGGAGGGCCACCTGGTGGTGCCCAGGCCCCCTCCCTCCTGGGTCGCCAAGGGGCGGGCTGGGTTTACTTCAGGTTTGTAGAGGCCCCGCGGATCTTCCTGTCATAAGGGTGTAGTTTCAGGTAACCCTCGTCCTCAAGCCCCCAAACAGCATTTCACATGAACAAACATTCCTCCAGGCCCCACACACATGTGCAGGACCCCCAGGGATGAATGCAGTGCACCCAGAGTACATATACAACCAGCACACACATGGGTCATGCATGTGGGCACACATGTACCACTTGCCTACGCAAGTCACATGCATTTAGCACAGGGGGACCCACATCTGTCAATGTGCACTGCTCCATGGCACACAGGTGTGTAACCCTCACGGCTGCACAGCTGCCCCCTCAGCACACACGTACGCGAATGCCCATTATTGGCACACAGATGCACCAACTCACAAAAATGCTAGACAGATGGGGCATCAGTCACACATCCGTGGCTATCACCAGATTATACCTGATGGCTAATTTGTGTTCACTTGGTGATGATTACTGAGTTTTCTCCTTTTTCTCCATCAATCCACAGTTTGATACAATTTCATAAAACTCTCCTGGACGAAAACAACCAATTGGCAGATGGGAGCGGGGAGGTGGTGGCAGCTGCAGCGCAGGTGGTGAGGGTGTGGGAGGGGATGGACAGCGAGGGGAGCGGAGGGGCCGCCTCGCCCACAGCCCATGCCGCTGGGCAGGGGTCTGCCGGCCTTCAGAGTGTGTTTCACATCCCAGGTAGGGACGAGTAGCCACAGCACCGGGAGCATTGCTTGTTAGGGTCCTAGAGACCCTCCCATGCAGGGAGGGCTGTGGGGACTCCCTGTGCCCTGACCTTCAGCCGACATCCCCTCATATTAGAGACTAGGATGACCTGATGGCAAGACACCCAGGCTCCTGGCGCTAAGGGTGGGAATGCCAGGGGCCGCACTCAGGGTGTCGGTCGGACCTCTGCCAAGCCTGGCCTTGTGCGCACCCAGAAATGCTCCTGGCTGAGTTTGCTGGAATACATTAAACGCTAACAGACCCAGCAGTGCTGTCTGGGCAGATGCTTCCGGGCTCCACCCTCCACAGGGCTGCTCTCCCTGGAGGCTGCAAACACAGCACCATCATCTCACACTGAAGCTCTTGGTCTGGGAAGGACCCCCACCCCCACCCTTCAAAGAACTCACCATCCTCCCTGATTCTCTGGGGCACAGACCAGGGCGCAAGCGGGGCCTGCTGAGCTTGAGAACACAGTTCAGGGCGCCGCCGTGGGGAGTGCCCTGGTGGGGAGTTTCTGGAAGTAGGTGGGCAAGCCCTTCCCTCGCCCTGCACTCAGGTCCAGTTGAAATGGTCGGGTGTCTGCCGTGTGCCAGAACTCTCTCTATGTCTCATGATTTGCTGCTTCCTCTCCCTGGACCTTCACAAGACACCCTGCTCAACTGTTTGCTCCCCCAGGCCCTCCCTGACCACTCTGGCTAAAGCAACACCCCCATGCCGTCACTCTGTCCCAGCACGTCTCCTCTGGAACTCGTGTGTCTGTTCCCTGGTTATGGCCAGTCACTCGGCAGGCGTGCATTTCTGTCTCGTTCTTTGCTATGGTCTGTGTCAGAAACGTGTCAGGAACGGAGCCTGGTGCCTCCAAACAATGGAAAGATGACATGGATTTTGTGTAATCACTTTCAATACTTTTTTGTTAATGTTTTAGACTTATCCTTCCATATTATGATATATTAATATACACCAACGATTGTATCATGTACCCATAATATATATGATTATATATAATGCACTTTGGTGAAATTATGTGAGACACATATGTACACGTCTCTTACTATATAGTATAGATATATATATAAAAAATTGGACCTAAATGCATATTTTGAAAAAAGGAAGAAGCTGGGTGGCCCAAGTAGGAATTTGTGCTTATCCTGGTTACCAAGCTGTGTGTGTCACCTCAGTTTGAGATGAGGGCTTTGAAGCCCACCGAGGCACAATGCCCATGAGTGGGGAGCCAGAACCAGAACCCGGGACCCCCCACTCCAAGCCCAGGGCCTGGCTGACATCCACTCTGCAGCCAGGTGTGGAGGAACTCAGGCTAGAGCGCGGCACCAAAGGGCTGCTCAGAAGGCAGGACCTCTCCCCAGGGGCCATGGTCTACCAGAGAAGGCCCAGGCTTATGGGCACAGCCACGGTCGCCTTTCACCTCCTCGTGTCCCTCCACAAGGACATATCACACACAGGAAAGCAGTCCTGTGCTCCAAGAAAGGAGAGAGACCCTGAGCCTGCCCCATCCTGCTGGCCCACGAAGCAACGGGCCCACTGCATTAACACTCTTGTTCTTCTAGGAAATAGTGAAAAACCCAGAATTCATTCTTGGAGGGGCCACCAGGACTGATATCTGCCAAGGGGAGCTGGGTAAGTGTGAGTGGACAGAGCACAGGGTGGCGGGGCTGGATGGAGCGGACCGGCCTGTGGGGGCCAACACACAGGACCCCGGGGCCTGGGGACCTTCTCTGCTACCCCCCTCTGCTCCTCCCTCCATCCCTCCCACCCCCCACCCCCAGCCCACCTGTCTACTCTGGTGGAATGGAGCCCGGTGACATCTAGCCAGTTCCCTGGAGGTAGATGGGCCTGTGCTCGGGGCTCACAGCCCAGGAGTTTGCAGGGAACGGAGATACCCAGCGGCTGGCCCGGCTCCCCTACACCACAACACAGTGAATACCGGCTATACCAGCCCAGCCACCAGCTCGGCACCGTCAGCACAATGCCGTGTCCCATCTACCTAGCTACCCTCCCAATTTTACAGATGAGAAACCGAAGCTGAGGAGCTCTGAGGGCCTTGTCCAGAGATTCGGAGTGAAAGAGTCAGGATCCAAACTGGCTCTTCACCACGCTGCCACGCTGCCTCTCAGGGCTCATGCTTTGGGGGAACTCCCAGAACACAATCTCCTTTGTGCAATCGGCCTGAGGGTGCCCCCCAGACAGTTAAGTTGGGTCCTGCATTTTAGGATTCAGTCCAACACTGGGCCGGGTTTACCTTCATTCTATCTATGAAGGGAGAAAGAGAGAGAGAGAGAGAGAGAGAGAGAGAGAGAGAGAGAGAGAGACAGAGAGACAGAGAGACAGAGAGACAGAGAGAGACAGAGAGAGAGAGACAGAGAGAGAGAGAGAGAGAGAGAGAGAGAGAGAGAGACAGAGAGAGACAGAGACCTAAAAGAATTCCAATGGAACCAACCAGAGGGAATGGACCCCTGCAAGTCTGTGCAGACCCCAAGCTGCTTACAGCTGCTGCTTACCACCATGGGCCATGCTGCTTCCTCCATGCCGACTGACTGTGCTGCCCTAAACACGAACCCAAAAGGCACAAACCTAGAGTAACAACCATTGACAGACAAAGAGCAGGCTAGACAATAGATACACAGATGATAGAATTATAATTCTAGAATAACTTTGACTTTTTAAAAAAACTGACATTCAGATTGGTCTTTACTTCCTGAGGTTAAGGTTTCTGTAGGAGACTCTCTCCCACTCACCCTACAACTCCCCTCTTCTTCTGCCTTCCCTCACACCCCCCATCTCTACATTGCTATTTAATGGGAAACCATTGTACCGGTCCTTTGTTTTGCAGTTTAGTTCGGGTAGTTTTTACATTGGCAAAACATTTATTTGGAATGACAATCTTATATTTTACCTTAGTTGGTGGCTGCTTATAAATATTATTTTGTAACAAAATTTATTACATCCAAATACTGTAGTAACATAAGTATACATTTTGAAAGATAACAATAAAATGGACAGCCATGAGCCTGCCACCCAAAATAAGAACTACAAACCAACACACACCATCGCGGGTCTGTCCCCGATAGTGGTCCCCTGCAGGCTAGCGTCCACACCCAGCTGTCCAACAAACTGAACTTCAGGCCGTCCCCTCTCCTGCACAGCGCTGGGCTTGGGCTGGCTAGTCCCACCCATTGGCCCCCATCAACAGCAACCTTGTTTTGTTGTTGAGTGTTTTCCTTTGATTTCAATTGTGTAAATAACACAGACTCCAAATTCCACCCTTCAATAGCTCAGAGCATCCTGTCTGAATAGACATGACTGTTGCACGCTCAGGCCAGGAAAAGAAACACTTTCCTGCATGTGGCAACATTGTAAGTTGAAGAAGCCAGTGGAGGAGGCCAGCCCACAGCGGGGACTGGCCATGGCCACCCTGCAGCTAAAAGCAGGGACCGCCACTAGGGAGGTGCTCGATAGGGCTCGCTAAACATGTGGTCCTGAAGCCTCCCACCATTGTCCCTTCCTATCCCCATCTCCCCAAACCCGGCCCCCAGCTGCCAAAGACCAGCTGATGCATTAGGAACCAGTGTCACACGGCTGCTGGTGACACCCTAGGGAAAGTGGAGTTACTCTGGGTAGCTTTCCTGCTGCTGGGCCCGCATGAGTCTCTGTTGCCAGTGCACAGCAACCAGAAAGGAGTCGTGTGACAGTGTCCCCCGTGCAGTGGCACACGGTACTTTCTGAGGCAGCCAAGTGAGTGCGATGGGGCCTTCAGTTCCAACGATGGTGGTGTGGTCTCTTCACGCAGGAGGTCTGGGGTAAAGTGGAGCCGTCCTGTTGCTTACGGGAACACTCCAAGGACCTTCTCACACCGACTGCATAGGCAGCACCTGAAATGCTGCCGGGCCACCTGTGGGCCTCCTCCCACCCTCAGTAAGTGCACATGGCTGCATCTGGAGGTCTCGACGACACACACAAAACAATGATACTCAATTTTACTTTTTAGTTGTTTTCTAATGTGTGTTAACGTGGAGACACACTGGGGAGATCAGTACATTAGTCGGCCAATTTTGAAAATCCAAGATAATTGGACGCAAATACCCGCAGAGACACCATGACCTGCACCTAAACTGAGTCTGTTTTGGGAGGTGTCAGTCCCAGAAAGGCACTGCAGGGGCCAGGGCTCACCTGGCCACACTGTCTCTGATACCCACAGCCTCGGTCCCCTGGGTGGGAAGTCGCTGGGACTTCCCAGAGCTGACGCATACGGAGCCTGTGTGTGACAGCCGAGTCAGCCCATCCTGTAGCACTGCCAACATGCGGACAGCTGTTTATAACAAACTAGGCAGGAGAGGCGCAAAGGGAGGCAGCGCTCAGGACACAGGCGTTTGTCGGTTGGCTGTCCGTGAAACAGAAAAGATGTGGCCATGTAGGGAATGCCCCTCATGTCCTTCTGGCTTGTATGTTCCCCGTTTGCTGCGACTAAGTAGTGGAAACCGTGATTTATGGCTTCCGTGTTGTAGGCGACTGCTGGCTGCTGGCCGCCATCGCCTCCCTTACGCTAAACCAGAAAGCACTCGCTAGAGTCGTCCCCCAGGACCAGAGCTTCGGCCCCGGTTATGCTGGGATATTCCATTTCCAGGTAAGCGGGAGCCGGGCCAGTGGACTTGCCTCCCTGGGGCCCAGCATGATGCCAGGGGCGTCTTCAGCTGTTAGGTAACCCCGGAGGGAACGCGATCCTACCTGTGTGACAGCGGCGTCCCAGCCTGTCCCACACTTCGCTCTATCGTGGATGACCTCCAGAAGCCCTGGGGCAGAGCAGGCATTGTAAGGTGGGCCTTCTCGGAAAGTACAGAGTAAAACAAGTGATGTTTGGGCAAACCTGGAGGTCCATTTGTTAAGGGTTTTAGTATTTGGGAATTCTTGTGCTTTAAGCATACATGGCCTAAAATGATTTATTCCTCTCAGGAACTGGATTACATCTCATAAACTGAAGAAATATAGATTTGGAGACATGAGTGTGTTTAAAAAATAAAAACTGAGTGAAATACAGAGACATCAGATCCTGGGACCCCGTGGAGGACACAGGACAGAGCCACGCGGGGCGAGGCCTGCCCTGCTTGCTTCTGCTTCCCGGTCTCCCTTCTCCCCTCCCTTATCCACTCTTTCCTTCACCCGGGCCCTCCAAGCCAGCCACTCGAAGGCCAGCCCTGAGCTCCCCCAAAGGTGGCTCCTGCTTCAGGAAGATCTGAAACCCAGGTCTGGCCTTTAAACACTTGCCCCCAAGAAGGCCTGAGGTGACATGTATTGGAAGGGTGAAGCCCCACTGGGGAGCCCAGCTGGGGCAGGCGACAGCATCCCCAAACTGCGCCCCCCCACACACATGCCACTGTGGCTCGTCACCCAGAGTGGGGGGGCTCTAGTTCTTAAAACACACACAACCTCTACCAGGGCCCAGCTGGCCCGTCTGACCGGGTTGACTGCTGACACAGACACTCAGGACACCCCAGCAAGGCTGCCAGTAAATGCGCCAACTCCTCCTCTGACTCTCTTCTTACCTTAGCTTGCTCGGGCCGGCTGAAAGAGCAGGAAGACACATATACACTTGTGCACACACACACACTCATGCAAACACATGCCCATGCTCACACATGCACATGCACACATATGCATACATGTGCACAAACACACGTGCACACACACTCCCCTCACACCTGCACTGCCTCACTACAGCCTCTCTGTGTGAATGGCCGAAAAATCAGTCTTAGAGGCTCAACGTCCCTCCTCCCTCCGGGCGAAGAGGGGACGCAAGGTGAAGGAGCAGCTGAGACAGAGCTGGAAGCTGGGTGGCAGACAGGAGCAGAGGCCTGCCCAGCCACCTGGTGCTCGTAGAGAAGGGCCTATTCGGGGCGCCCGCGAGTGTCCGCACGTGGCCCTGTCCTGCTCCCCTGGACACTGGGGTGACACTAAGTCTTTGAGCTGATGTCAGGGGTGGGGTTGGATGCTCGGCACAGAGTCCTGGTGGCCCTGTGGGGGAAGCCATATGTGATGTGCCTCCAGACCAGAAGGAGGAAAAGCAACTGACGGGGCTCCCGTGGGGCTCACCCCTTGTTTCCGTCTCCACCCCGGCAACAGTTCTGGCAGCACAGCGAGTGGCTGGACGTGGTGATCGATGACCGACTGCCCACCTTCAGGGACCGCCTGGTCTTCCTGCACTCGGCCGACCACAACGAGTTCTGGAGCGCCCTGCTGGAGAAAGCCTACGCCAAGTGAGTGTCCCACTGTGGCAGGCCCCATCCTGGGGCCTTTTCATGCAGCTTCTGTGGGGCCGAGGCGGGGCTCAGGGTTCACAGATGGGCACGGCAGGGCCCGCCAGCATGGGAATGAGCCGCCAGAACAGTTTCCTGTCAGGGCCTAGTGGTGACCATGGCCCTGCTATCCCTGTGTCAGGAAACTGGCTTTTGGAAAAGCTGGGAGGGTAAGCAGAGGGAAACACTAGGTGTGTTGAGAACGCCTGCTTCTCCCGACTTCCTGCCAAACACTGTCACAGTTCAAACATCAGGGCTGCACCACCTGGATAGTAACATTAATTTTTTTCCTTTCAGAATGCTCTTTTTTTTCACTTAAAAAAATTGTGGTAAAATGTACCATCTTAACCATTTTTAAGTGGACAGCTCAGTGGCATTAAGTGCATTCACACTGTTGTGCTACCATCCCCTCCATCACCTCCAGGACTCTTCATCTGGAGAAACTGAGCTCTGTCCCCATTAACCACTAAGCCCCCATCCAGCACCTGGCTCCCACCTACTTTCTGTTCCTGTGGGTTTGGCGAGTCTAGGAACCTCATGTGGGTAGAACCAAGACAGACATTTTTGTCCTCAGGTCCCTGGGCATCTTGATTTCCAGCCCATTGGCTTGTCAGCAAAAGGCCACAGTAGCTGGAGTCCTGTGCTCCGGTAGCTGCAGAGATGACCCGAGAGTCCCTCTCAGGCTCAACCTGGATCTTCAAGCCGTAGGAATCTTGTCCTCAGAGGCAGGGACCAGGGACCTCCACATGGGGCGTCCAAGTAACAAAATAAAATGAAGGCCAACTGGGATTCAGCTGACCCCAAAATCAGTAGGATAGGACTCAAGCCATCAAAGAAGACCCAAGGGTGCACCCTTTGCCCACCCAGCTCTGTGGACAGGCTGGAGGTGGGCAAAGGGCCACTCCTTCCAGGCACAGCAGGGAAAACCAGCTCCATCTCTGCCCTGTGGGGAGTCACCCCCCCCAACAGGGGACCTCTCTAGGGCTACCCCTGTGCTGGGTGGGGGGCGGCTTCATTCTCAGTGAGTACAGCACAAGGAAACACTCCCCTGCAACTGTGGGAAAGGCTTGGGCCAGAAAATCCAGCCAGTGGGATTCAATGGGATGTGAAGGGTTAAGCCTTTCCCTTGGAGAGAAGAGTAAAGAATAGGTTCTCTAAAAAGAAAATCTTTGTTTATTTCTTAGTCATTAAGAGAGGCCAAAAATAGTTGAGAGGACACCCCACCAAAATTGATGTGCAAATGACAAATGAGCACATGCAAAGAGTCTCCACGCCATTTGTCATTAGGACATTACAAATTAAAGAATAATGAAACATTATTACTCACCTGTAGTACCAATTGTTCACAAGGACATGGAGTAACAGGGACCTTCATTCATTGCTGATGGGAATGCAAAATGGTGCATCCATAATGGAAGATAGCTTGACTGCTTCTTTCAAAACTAAACATGGTCTTAGCGAGTGATCTAGCAATTGCTCTCCTTGGTGAATGAGTTTGGTAAAAACTCATGTCCACCCAAAAACCTGCACACAAATGCTTATAACAGCTTTACTCATGATTGCCCCAAACTGGAAGCAGTCAAGATGAATGGATAAACAAAACTGTGCTACATCCAGAAGATGGCCTATTTTTCAGTAATAAAGAGAAATGAACTACCAAGCCATGAAAAGACATGGATGAATATTAATGCATATTGCTAAATGAAAAGAGCCAATGGGAAAGCTATACACTGTGTGTTTCCAACTATGATACATTCTGGAAAAGGCAAAACCATGGAGACAGTAAAAGATCAGTGGTTGCAGGGGTTGAGGTGAGGGGGCGGGGGTGTAGGTGGAGCACAGGGGATTTTTTTAGGGCCATGGAACTACTCTGTATGACACTGTCATGGTGAATACATGACACCATGCATTTCCCAAACCCACAGAACTTTACAGCACAAAGAGTGAATCTTCATACATGCAAATTTAAGAAGTCATCTTGGAGGATGGGGGATCCAGGATGAAATGCAGACTGTGATGAAATAATCTAACTGTATTACAAACCTATGGGACCAACTCCCTGAAGGGCAGGAGAGAAGGCGCTGACCTAGGTAACTCTGGAAATGAACTCAGCCCGTTAGAGCAAAAGCAGGAGAAATTGTCTGTAAGCACTGTGCTCTCGTAGGTGAAGTTGTTCCCTGTACGGGTACAGGACAACAATTCTGACACCACCATACAGATATGCTGAATTGAACAATGAAGTCAATGGTTGGCGGCTGGTGGGAACCACGTGTCTCACTGTTGGAGTGAAGGGTAACAGAGAAGCAAAGGGAGGACACTAGAACAATGCTTGTGGTCATGAGTTAGAGGTGGAGACATCAGCCTGAACTTATGTTTAGTTTAACAGAAACGGTTACATACAGATATGTGTATACATACATGGGTTAGCATACACATGTATATGTCCTTGATTTGTCAGCTGGCAGGACCTAGAAGCCATGACAAACTAAAACCACAAGCACTCCCACCTCTCGGTCTTGGGCTCTAACACCATCCTCCAATAAAGGAACCAGAGCTCCTTGGAGATAAGGCTGATTCTAGGGCAGGAAATCTATAAGAGGGGCCCACAGTATCTTGTAGTACCAGAAAGTGAAACACGCTTTAAACACACACACACACACACACACACACACTCATGTGCACACGTGCACACATACACATGCACTGATGGGGTCATTTCAAAGGGACACAGAAGCCAATAGAAGGACCTGAAAATAACCAAAGCTGGAACAAGTTGAGCAACAAAATAAGTAAGGTAGTACTGGACTATAAACCAAAGTGTAAGATAAATCCACGAGTCCATGCTGATATAAGTAAGTGATGAATAAATAAGTGGGGAGAAGAGACAAACCTCCCATGTAGAAGAATTCCATGTAATTTATGTAGACTCTCTGGCCGTAGGGAGGGTAGCCTAGTCCCCCACTCCTTAAGTGCGGGCTGCACATAGTGACATGCTTCCAAAGAGGACAGTGTGGAGGGGAGATGGAGAGGAACTTGACAGTGGAGAAAACTGATAGAAACGACCTCGTCCAGGCGCTCAAGGTCAACATCACAGCGATAAGCCATGATGTCAGTATGTACGCTGATATGATGTCATGAGAAGGGCACTTTACCTCTGTGGTCTTCCTCCCCAAAACCCAGGACCACTGTCTAATCATGAGAAAAAACAGCAGATGGTCCTCCTCAGAACTGTCCCAGTTATCACAACAAGGCGAGTCTGAGAAGCTGTCACAGCCATGAGTTGCTGAGGAGACCTGAGGACTCAGTGCCAGGTGGAACCCTAGATGGGATCATGGGACAGAAAACATATTAGGTAAAAACTAAGGAAACCTGCATGACGTACAGACTTTAAAGAATGATGATGAATTGGTTCCGTCACTGCGACCAATGTTCCTACTGACGTAAGGTGCTCAGTAGCGGGACACTGGTGAAGGCACGTGGGAACTCTGTGTACCAGGTAAGAATTGTTCTATAAATCTAAGACTTCCAAACGGAAAAGTTTACTTTACAAATGAAGCAGAGTTTGTGTGTATATATGTATATATGTCAATAAACTCATACTAATAAACACATGACTATAAGAAAAATGGTTGGGAGTACATGAGACCAGAAAGAAAGAGAAAGGACCTAAACTCTCTCTCAGTCTATGTACAACTAACACCTTTGTGGTCAGGCCCTGTGCACCTGAGAAGAGAGACTCACTCAACCCTAACAGCAGCCCTAGAGGCAGAGTACAACCAGCGCGTTTTGCAAATCAGGAAACTAAAGCACTAAATGAGTGTGGGGACAGAGCCAGGAGTGCAGTTTCCAGGCTCCGCCTCACGTGGAAAGATGCTGGCTCAGGTAGTAAATGGCCATCAACTGTGATGGGATGGCCAGTAGCTGTGGCTAGTTGGCCGTCAGCTGTAACCAGTGAACCATTGGCCTCTAATATAACTGCTGTGGCTATGCTAGCAGAAAATGGGGGCCTAGCAAGAGGGTGGTGGCTGAGCCTGCAAGGGTGGAGTGTGGATTGCGGATCTATTGTGTGGCTCCTGCTCCCTGTGTCTCCAACCCAGCCGCCAGCCAGTATATAGTGGTACGACTCCCCTATCTATGGCTCTGTGGCTGTTCCTTTTTGGCCTCACCGTGTCCTGCGTTCTTATGTGGGGAGCAGGACCAGAGACCCCGCATGACACCCTGAATGACAATTTGTCCCAAGATCACTGCGGACTGGCCTTTGAACCTGCAGCCAGTTGAGGACCAGGGTCCCCACCACAGGGTCCGCTGCCTCTCACGGAGGGTTTTTGTTTCCTCAGAGCTCCAAGCAAACCCTGATGGCACTTCCGATCCTCCTTCCACACCAGCCAGCCAGGGAAGCCCTGGGAGTTGATGCTCACGTGGTTGGGAAAGTTATAAAACTGACTGAGAGCGCCACCTGGTGGTCTTCCTCGTTCCCTGCAGCGGTCTCCCACTTTCTTGCAGGCTGAACGGGAGCTATGAGGCGCTGAAGGGAGGTAGCGCCATGGAGGCCATGGAGGACTTCACCGGGGGCATAGCAGAGACCTTCTTGACTAAGGAGGCTCCAGAGAACTTCTACGAGATTCTAGAGAAGGCCTTGAAGAGGGGCTGTCTGGTGGGCTGCTCCATCGATGTAAGTCACTCGCCTTCCAGGTACTGTGCTGGGGCCAGGGGTCTGAGCCAGTGCCCTGGCCACACACAAGGAGAGGCATGACTTTCGGTGGTGGTGGGGTCGGGGTCGGGGGGGTCAATGTTTATTTTAATTAAAGCAAGAGTTTCTATTTAATGTTTTTCAAATTGAAAGGTAAGACACAGTTGCTGTATCAGGTATATGAACAGTCCTGAGATACCTAAAGGCACATGCCTGCCTCCCGCCCTCAGCACCAGGCCTGTGACGCCTGGCGTGTGCGCCTCACACTCTCCACACTTGTACAACAGGCACGCACACAGGTACAGGAGCACGGGGCAGGTTGGTTTGATTTCACTAAATGGAATCTTACCATAGACTTTTCTGAAAGTTGTTTATTTCGCTTCATATATCATGAAAAAATAATCAGTAGATAGAAATCTAACAGCATTTAAAGTTTTTTCTTTATGTGTACAAGCACACACACAGAATTCTACCTCTTCTATTTTTTAAACATATTCAAATTTTCGATTTCCTTTTCGATTAACCTTGAGACTTCACTCTTTGTTTGTCAATTATCCCCCTCCTTTGAGTTTTCCAATTTGTGACATGAAGTTGTATGTGACACTGTTACATGCTTCTTCCATGTGTGTGTGACTGTGTTTCTCTCTCATGCTGCTGCATGATGGGACCGTCAGGTTGTTCTGTTTGGGGGCAAAAAAGTGAAGTAATCGCTGGAGTCCGAGCTGCGAATGAGTGTCTCCTCACCGGAAGAGACTGGGAATTGCTGAATGTCACTGCAACCTTCTTAGGGTGTCCTCTGTACTCATTTTATATGCCCCAGGCACATGGCCCTCACCTGGAGGAGCAGGAGGGACCAGGCCAGGCGCAGAGCTCAGTCTGGCCAGGTAACAAAAGCTTGACTCACACAATGGGTCCAACGCTGCTCTTGTCATGTTTCAGATCAGAAATGCTGCAGAATCCGAAGCCCGGACGCCTTTCGGTCTTATTAAGGGCCATGCCTACACTGTGACGGGAATTGACCAGGTGGGTGACATAACCCGCTGCTGACAGGGCACAAGGACAGATTCAGCAACAGTAGTCCCTTATGCTTGTTTAGTGCATCACAGTTCAAACCTCACTTTCAGACATTTCAGGCAATGTCTCATCTAAAGAGGCAGGCTGGAATTCAAAACAGCCAAACAGGAAAGAGAGAAGCATGTGATTCCAGCACAGCACCAAACTTGTTTAGTGGGTGTGAGAACCGGGTCTTCCCTAAATCCAGTGCTGTAATGGTCAGGGTTGTCCAGGGAACAAGCAATAGGTAGAGAGAGAGATAGTGACAGAGGGAGGGAGGGAGGGAAGGAGGGAGGTTTATTATTATGAGGAATTGGTTCATGTGATGACGGAGGCTGAGAAGTCCTATGACCGCATCTGTAAGCTGGAGACTCAGGACAGCTGGTGGTGTAGTTCTAGTCCAAGTGTAAAAGCCAGAGAACCAATAATTCAAGTCCTAGTCCTAGAGCAGAAGGAACCCAAAGTCCCGGTTCACAGTCTTGCAAGGAGGGAATTGTTCCTTCCGTGGCCTCTTCATTCTATTTAGACCTTCATCTGATTAGATAGAGCCCACTGACATCGGGGAGGGCCATCTGCTTTACTCCGTACACTGATTCAAATGCTAATCTCCTCTGGAAACACCCTCGCAGACACACCCAGAATAATGTATAACCAAATATCTGGACCCCTGTGACCAGTGAAGTGGACACATAAAATCAGCCCTCACAAGGCCTCTTGCCTGCAGCTGTGGTCCAGGGTGGGACTGACCCCCGGGACCCACCTAGCCCCACGAGGCAGCACTCTGACTGCCAGGGAGGGAGGACTTGGCGTGGGTGGGGGCTCCCTGAGGGGAGCATAGGAAAGAGAAGGGAAGAGGATGATGAACGAGGACGACAAGAAGCCCAGGGCTACACTCGCTCACATTCAAGTGCAATGAACCCCAACAGCCTGGCCTGACCCTCTCATCTGTGTGTCTCTGAGGCGGGTCTGAAACATGGTTTGTAGAGGACACAAGCACCTCTGGTGTCCTCCTGTTGCTGCCCACGCTTTGGGTAACACACTCCGTGGGAGTGAAGAGTGTGGAAGGAAGCACCTGCCCCCCTTGCTCACCGGGGCGTGAGCAGAGCAGTCCGGGGGAAGGCATGTGGATCTCTAGATTTGTAGGTACTTGCGCTGGCTACTTTCCACCTTCCCACACGCCCTGCCAATCGCTCACCTGAATAGGCATGTGATTTTTAATTTTAGATCTAAATATTATTCCAAGTAACAACAGAAACGTTCCACCTCCTATGAATCTGGTCAGTTGCTTTTGCTTTCTCTCCTCCGGCAAAGACTTTCCTTTCCTTGCACGTTTCAGTCAGGGAACATCTTATATGGTGAGGGGCAAGCCACATCTTAAAGTCCGGAGAGGTTATACCAACTTAAATTATTTTTACACATCAAAAATACAATTTGTGTCAAGTGCACGAGGATAAAATATTCTGAGAGCTAAGATTTCTGGTTCACTGATGGATAGAAGTCTTTTACTTCCACTCTTTTCCTCTAAGCTCTTTCTAAAATGGACTGAGGGGAGAACATTGGATTTAGCATACTTAGAAGAGGTTTTTGCTTATTGTTGTTTAAATTCCCAGCTTGTGCTTATTTTCATGTCATTCATCTGTGAGTAAGATGCTAAAGATGAAGGAAACGCAGTACAGCCATGTGCCCCTAATGATGGGGAAATACCTGAGAAGTGTGTCATTAGGCGAGTCGTCGTTGTGTGAACATCACGGAGGCACTTACACACCGAGATGTACAGCCTCCTACACACCTTGGTTGCGTGGTATGTCACCACCTTACATGCGGCCCGGCATTGACAGAAATGTCCATATGGGCACGTGACTCGGCAGTTCCTCGAGCACGCTGAGAACCCTACCATTCGCTGTACTGGGTGCACACAGATGGGTAACACTTGGCCCCGCCTCGGAGAATCCACTCTAGAGAGAGCTCAGTCATGTGAAGATTCATGTGGACTAATTTCTCATGCATCGCAATTCTACTTTATATCACTATTCTACTTTATTTCCCAGATTCAGCATACCTGTTCTGGGGTGATTCATAACCCATCACTGGCAATGCTAGCCATTGTGTTCAACAGGAATTAGGAAGTTCCAAGGGCTCGGAAAGAGCTGATGGGTTTCGGCGTGTCTGTAGCATGTTGTAGTCAGAGGCTTTCAGTAAAGCCCGCTCATGGCTGGAGCTCATGGAGGCAGTTATCATTTCACATTTCCCCATTGCTTTTCCTTTCCAGGTAAGCTTCCAAGGCCAGAAGGTCAGACTCATCAGAGTCCGGAACCCATGGGGCCAGGTCGAGTGGAATGGGTCCTGGAGCGACAGGTCAGTCCCCACCCATCTCTCTGGCCCACTCTCCTTCTTACTGTTCCTGGGGTGAGAGGCGCCAGGCTGGCTTGTGCAGACGTGGGGAGGAGGAGCAGTTTGTCTCGATTGTCCGCTGGCTCTTATTCAGGGTCCTGTCCTGCTCTGGGCACCTCACTTCAGCCCCAGGGCCTGCCTTGCAGTCAAACTTGATTCTCAAGGGAGAGTCTTACAGCTGCTCTTCAACTTCCATGTAATTATGTTTATGTCAGTGAGTGTATTGTATTAGCTCATCCCCACAGCATGGCAAAAGGCTTGGTCTCCAGTCCTGACTAGCTCCGGTGAGCTCTGTGTGTGTGTGTGTGTGTGTGTGTGTGTGTGTGTGTGTGTGGTGTGTGCTTGCGTGTGTGTGTACATATGTCTGGGTCTCTACATGTATGTGTATGTATGCTCATGCGCACTTTGGGTGGGGGAGGGGTGGCAATGAATATTTTTGGTGTGAGAATCCCTGAAACATTGCCAGGTAGGTCACTAGAGAGTTCTCTGTAATGACCACTGACCATTGGCCAGAGTCCCAGTGGCCCAGTAGAGACAAAAAGGAAGTGGACTAGAAAATTCACCCATTACAGAGCAGTTAACGAGGGTTAACTTGACAATTGGCCCCCAATTGTCAAGAAAGGTCTGCCTTTGTGGTGTGTTCTCTCCTCGTCTCTTGGGAAGTGGCCCAGGTGCCTGAGATCGGGCGTGTTTTGGTGTGCTCCTGCGGGGCCCACCCTGAGCTGTCCGTCCCCGACTCCCTCCCCCTCTGCGGGGTTCTCTGCTGTGCCCCCTCCGTCCCACCCACAGCTTGTGGGGCTCTGAGAGCCCTGCAGAAAGTCTAGAACTGGACTAACTCTGATCCGGTGATTGTCCTCAGCTCAGAGGCACCAACTCACCAACCACTGGTGTATGGGTGGCTTTATCAACCAGGCTCCAACTGGCGGGCATAGCGTGCACGCCTGGGACTGCTGTGTCCCCACCGCTGCTCTTGTCCCTGCCCCCTGCCCTCTTGTTGGTTAGCTTCCACCTTCTCAGAATTGGCAGGAGATGATTCAGACCAGACCAACATCAAAGGAGGGAAGAGCTCCGCCTCCCTCTCCTGGCGGAGATGGAAAGAGCAGAAATTTTTCCCCCTTTCTTCCGCCTTCCCCCCCAGACTCTGGTTCAAACCATTGTTTCTCAGTCTAGTTGTGTAGGACACAGCTCCCTGGCCCATGCTGGTATTATGAGCCTTGCACACCCCCTGCTGAGGCAGTCGGTCACCAGTTGTCGGTTGGCCGCTCACAGCAGCTCACAGCAGCTCTCACCAGGTGCCAGCCACTCACGCTGGCTGCTGGCCGCTCACTCTGACCACTGGCCACTCATGGCAGCACATGGTAGCCCACGGCAGCACACAGCAGCTCACGATGGTTGCTGGCTACTCACACTGGCCACCGGCCACCGGCCACTCCTGGCAGTACACAGCAGACCGCAGCGGCACTCAGCAGCCCTGCGGCAGCTCACGCCAACCTCTGGCTGCTCACGGCAGCCCAACTCCAGGGAGAGCTGTTGTTCACAATCTTAGCTGTAGAGGGCGCAACTCACTGGCCCATGTGGGAATCCAACCAGCGACCTCGGCTTAGGAGCACCGCACTCCCTCCACCTGAGGCACCGGGCCAGCCCAAGAACAGAAATATTAACACCAGAATTAATGAGACGCTTCACATCATGAGTAGACTTGTACTGCACACCCCGCTTTCTGGGAGGGGCTGCCCCATCCAGGGCCACTATGGTTTCTGCTGGTGCACATAACCCTCAGCCTAACCCTGACTTTGCTTCCTCCAAGTTCTTCCGAGTGGCGTTCCATTGGCCCAGCTGAGCAGCAGCGCCTGTGTCACATGGCTCTGGATGATGGGGAGTTCTGGTACCGTGTTTGTCTGTTTTCTCTTCTGTATTAAGCACAGGTGTGAGTGTGCCCCGTGGCCCTGGGTGCAAGGAGTATCACCTTTCTTTTTCCTCCCTTCCTCCCTCCTGTCCTTCCTTCCTTCCTCCCTTCCTCCCTCCTGTCCTTTCTTTTGTAAATCAAATATTTCTGTCTGAAACTCCTTCTATACACCAGGTTGGCAGAGAAATTAATCTTTTATGTTTTGGGGACTTGCCCCATCTCCAGGTTAGTTTGAGTCTCAGGAGAGTTGGACGTGGGGCAGAGCCTCTGGTCTCCAGCCCAGCATCCCTCCTCTGAGCTCTCTGTCATCCAGGTTTGCATGGCAAATTTGAGGACAGGCAGCCTGCTGCTCACAGGGCTCAGCTAAGTGACAGGGACCCTTGAAGGCAGTTACCTTGAGAGCATCTAAAGCTATAGACTTAAGTGGGAAAGGAACATGCCTAATCTGGCTTTCCACAGGGCTGGATCTCTTTATTCAACTGAAAATTTTAATGGGTCTCCATCTCTAGAAGCTTTTGTCAGTCTTATTTGTTCCTGTGGGATGCAGACACATCTGGCTCTTCCAACCCTGAAAGACCACAGCTTTCGGATGTCTGGAGCTCTGCCATTTTGTGTGCTTGAACCAGTCAGTCCTGGCTTGAGCTCCACTCTCCTGACACCATATTAAATACAACAAGCAAAACCCAGCAGACACATTACTCCAGCTTTCCCCATTCTTTTCCCCTAGAGCACAGCCTCAGTAAGCATTTATTTGTTCTGTTTTCCATATTTTTGCAGACAACAGTTTTAGCAAATGCTTTGCTATTCATAGCATGGACATCTATTTTCCAACTCCAGTATTTTCTTGCAGTGTCCTGCCCAGCTACTACGCTGATGTCACATGTTTTAGAATTCTGTTATGGTGGGTCAGTGCTCCAAGGACCAATGGCTTAGGGAACAGCACCTGCTGAGACTAATACTTAACTGTGTAAAGACTCAAATGCAATAGCATTTATTTCTCACTCGTAACAGTCCGTGAGCACATCCCTATTCTGTGGGTGGCTCTGTCCATGACTGACTCGGGGAGCCAAGCTCCTTCATTATGTGGCTCCAATAGCCCCTGGGGTCACATGGTCATCTGCAGGATGCCAACAGAAGAGGGAAGAAAAGGAAAGATTGGAGAAGACAGCCCCATTTCCTAAAGCCTTAGCCCAGAAGTAACATATCTACTGATTACAGCCCACTGTTGATGGGAGGGGTGGTGTAGTCCCCGGGGGCGAGCTTTGGTGACCTGCTACCCATCTCTGCTTCAGAAACCAGGAAGTTGAAAGTAGGAGAAATGTGTGGAAAACATATAGGGTGTTTGAGAGATTGACAAGCTGTGGAATTGGAAATTAAAGACAAACGTACCTTGAATTTTGAGTACAGATGCCCTGGGTTAATAATGAGTTGTGTGAAAAGAACAAAACTTACAGAAAAAAAGCAGGTCCAGCATTAGTATCCTCACATAAATTGCCAAGTGGCAGCAGGCGGTCAGACGTAATTTGAGAGACTGTATGTAGAGAGGTCCAGCTAGGGAAGGGGGGAGAAATGAGTCAGAGGAAGTGTGGAAATCCACGGGGGAGGCCCAGCAAAGGACAGTGCGTCTGGGTCTCCGCCCCCCAACACTGAGGGCTTCCCTGAGCTTCCTGTTGAAAATCGCACCCACCTACCCTCTCCTCCTTCACCAGAGTTTATATTCTTTGTAGCACTTACATATAATCAACCTACATGTTTACCTTTTATTTCTTTTTACCTTCTTAATCCTGTTCTTTTTCTTTACCTTTTTTGTATTTTCTGTCTCCCCACACCTGAGGACTCCCCATTCCCTAGTACAGGGGCAGGCACTCGATCACCATTTGTTAGGTGAGTGAATGAGTGAATGAATGAACAAACGAACGAACGGGTCATGCCATCACCACCACCACCTACACCGACTGTGTCCTTCCACTTTGTTGCAGGATGGCATTTAGTGACTTTAAGGCCCATTTTGACAAAGTAGAGGTCTGCAACCTCACCCCTGATGCCCTGGAGGAGGACACTGTCCACAGATGGGAGGTGACAGTCCACCAAGGAAGCTGGGTACGGGGCTCCACGGCTGGGGGCTGCCGCAATTTCCTCGGTTGGTAGTCTGCTTGTCAGTCTCTCTATCATTTCCAAGTGTCCAGTCCCGCCCGGGGATGTCAGTGGATCAGGGCCAGGACCCTCGGGAAAGCCCGAACCGTGGGTTAGACACTAGGATTTCAGGGATAATGGGGAAAGCGCTGAGGAGGCTGAGCAGCAAGCTGGGTATAAGTTGCTCAGGGAAACGCCCTTGTTTTACCACTTAGGTTATTTTCCATTACAAGGAGCAGAAAACACAACCCACACTAGCTCAGCAATAAAAAGGGTTTATTGTCCTATGTAACTGAAAAATTCAGAGAAGTAGGGTGGACCCGTTCATTTGTAGTCCTGTGTTCTGCCCTCTTTCCTCAGTAGCCGGTGTCTTCAGTCCAGCTTTCTAGACTCCCAGGAGGGCTCGGTGTTCCTCACTTACACGCACAGCGAAAGCACCTGATTGCCTCAGACAAAAGTCCTCAGCTTCCCTCTAATAGGGAATTCCTTGAACCAGCCAATGTACCTGGTGAATACTGTGGGCTGACTGGCTTTATCCCAATTCCCCATGGCGAGAGGGAATTCCGTAGATTGATCGGGATTCACCCTTGGAGCTGGGTGAGAGGTTGATTCTGCTCAAATGGCACCACCATTACCCGGATACCGGGCACAGCCACAGGTGCCCCACTGTCCCCTTTGAGATGCCAAATGGAAAACATAAGACAGAACAAACTGTAGGTGACCAGACCCAGAAGAATGTGTTTTAAAAGCTGCATGGGAAATGGTTCCAAAGAAAGTGGAAACGAACGGGACAACATTGCATTCTCACAGGAGATTCTAGATCATGGGACAAGAGGGTGATCAGAACAGGGAAGACATTTTCTCAGGGTTGGGAGGATGTGGTGGGTGCCTGGTGTGTGTGTGTGTATGTGTGTGTGTGTCCCCTTCATGGTTTTTTAGAAGAAAGGGAAATGATCTGCCTCTTTCAAATGGCAGACACCTTTTGGACCAACCCACAAATAAAGCTGTCCCTGACTGAGACGGATGAGGGGCAGGAGAACTGCACTTTCCTTGTGGCCCTGATGCAGAAAGATCGAAGGAAACTCAAGAGGTTCGGCGCCAACGTGCTGACCATTGGCTACGCCATTTACCAGGTGCGTGGGGGTCAGCTGCTCCTCAGAACCCACCCTCTGAGTCCTACATTCTTGGTTCCTCTCCAGCCCCATGCCTGAGACTCAATGGCCAGTCACCAAACTGTGTCTAAATAGCCCAAAGCAGCAGCCGTCCCTGAGAACCCACCCCCTTCCTTTCCCATCACAGAGCCCAGACAGAGAGGGACACCTGGACAAAGACTTTTTCCGGTACCATGCCTCCCAGGCCAGGAGCAGAACGTTCATCAACCTGCGAGAGGTATCTGACCGCTTCAGGCTGCCCCCGGGCGAATACATCCTGATCCCCAGCACTTTTGAGCCCCATCAGGAAGCCGATTTCTGCCTGAGGATTTTTTCAGAGAAGAAAGCCATCACCCAGTGAGTAGCAGGTTCAAGAGCCCTTTTCATTCAGAGGCTCATTCACAGAGGAGTCACTGGGGAAGTGTTGGAGCCAGGACCCCACTGTCCCGGTTTCCTGAGAAACCAGGCAGGAGAGTTTCCTAACCCATTTGCACGGCAGATGCATGTCCATTTGAGTTCTGCCCCTCCCCTCCCCTAAACAAACCACCAAATTGTGCTCACAAGATCCTGTTGGGTGGGGCTCTTCATTTCCCAGACCCTATTACCAAGAAGCTTCTGGAGTGGGGCCCCCTTTAGGGACGCTACACTCCTCTGTGCACAGCAAAGTGGGTGACTATGGCATGTATCAAGAATGACATGTCCTTTCAGTTCATTTAAAGAAACGCTGGCGAGTCTGCCTCCCATTGGACATACCTGACATGCTCCACCTCTTCTTTGCAATGTCTTAGCAAACTTATTTTGCATCAGTTACTTCTGTGGAAAAATTTCCCATTACCACCCACTCACCATTGGTTGCTCTGTGGCAGAGGGGAAAAAACCGTTCAGGACACAAGAACCCGTTTCTTTTCCCAGTGGAAACATATAGGGATCACAGAGACGGCTGATTCTCCGCTTAAGCCGCATCAGTCCCCAACGGAATTACCCCTGAGGTAACAGGCAGAGACAGTCATGCTGAGTGGCCCGCTCAGATTCTAGCTTGCGTCTGGTGGCGCAGAACCAACTGGCGGTGTGCATACAGACCGGTCTAAACCCCCAAGTCTGCTCGGCCTTCCCAAGTGGATTATAAAAGGCATGCTTCTTTATCAGTCAGCTGAATGAAAGCAATTGAATCTTTAATTTTAAAAACTCTGCTGGAAATCTGTCCACCAGTCTTCTCCCAGATACTAGTACAAGCTGAGTTGATTTACCAGGATCTATTCACACAAAAACACCCCAAGAGAGACCTCTGCAGATTGACCGCTCCCATGGGCAGCAGGAATGGGAGAGAGTGACTGCCAGGCTGTGCCAACCCTGCCCTTGGTGTCCTGTCCCTTTTGTGGGTGTGGTCAGAGACCTCAGCATTTACAGGCAGTTCACTCCACACTCAGGCCTGCCCTGAACAATACACTTCCGTCTGCGGTGACATCGAGCACCAGTCACTGTGGCTCCGGGACAGACGCCACACTGAACTGTAGTTCCACTGGTTTTCTTCTTGTGAGAGAGTCCAAAATAAGAAGAGAAATCCTCTGAAAGGTTCTGTTGTGTGATCCCCGGAGGGTGAGGAGGAAAGGGAGGACGACTCTGGCGCCATCCTAATATTTGCTTATCTGTATTTTCTTTGAGTTTTTAGCAGGTTTAAACCTTTGTCTAGTATTTTCCCTCTTTTCCCCAAACACAGTCTCAACCTGCAGTCAGGGATTGATGTCCCCAGGAAGGGGCCGTGTCAGGCGCACTCCTTTTGGATCTAACCCAAGTTGCTCCATAATCTTTAAAATTCCCCCACGAATGATTAACCGTCTGTAGCTGAGCGAGTGCCTCCAGCGACCATCATCTCCTTTAGAGATGGGCAGCTTTTGGGGGGCTGGGTGTGAGGAAACTTTTCGGCTTGTGGTTCCTCCGAGACGCTGCCGTCCTACGTAACGCTTCAATGCCCCTTGGTAACACACATCCAGAACGCAGGATGACTGCCCTTTATCTTTCTACTTCTCGAAGTTCAGATTGTACAGTTCTCTGTGGGCGACAGCCAAGCTGCCCCCTCTTATTTTCATGCTGGCCGGGGTCTGAGTGATGAAGGGACAGGGAGGTCAGCGTGTGGGTCTGCAGACCCTGTGAAATGCAGTCGTCACTGCAAAAGAAGAGCTTCAATGTGACACACCTGTCCAGTACCTCTCGGCCCTTTCGCACCGCACAGCCTGATGAGGAAGTTAATCCACAACTGGCAGCATGTTTTCTGCCCCCACAGGGACCTGGACGGAGATGTAGGCATTGACCTTCCTCAGGTGAGCCTTCTCATGTGACTGTGGTGGGTGGGACTCGGTGACTGTCCTGGAACCTGTCCTTCTAACCATAGCATCACATAAAACTCAGAAGTTCAGGGAATGGTTACCTGCGATCAGGTAAGCACCTTGATCTCCTGGAGAACAAGACCTCCTTTAACCCTTCAGGGCCCAACAGCACCGAGTGGGGAACCAGGTGGGTGCTGGGTAGAAAACTCTGGAGGGATCTCTGTGCTACTGACTGGCTCTGTCCCGAGAGACAGCTGCTGCTTCCGGAGGGCTGGAACATCTTTAAAATGTATTTGATTTAGAAGAAATTGATGAAAGAAAATGAGAGAGGCCGGTAGATTCTCCCACCATGGACTCGGAGGAGCGGGGGTGGGGACACACATCACTTCTCCCCTGTGCTGTGTTGTGGGAGCAGGGGCGGGCTTTAGACTTGTGTGGGGCTGTGCGACTTTCCAGCTGGGCAGCATGACACATCCCAAGTCAGCGGTGATCTGCTTGTAGAAGGGCACTTGCGGCTCGTCACTGCCCTGTCCAGCTGGCGGCTTATTAACAGAGCCAAGACCAAACCAAAGCAAAACAGGACAGTCACCCGAGATGTTTGCTGAGCTCTGTGCACACACCAGGCCCAGTGCTCCAAGCTAGAAACAGACTCCCGCCCTCAAAGACGGTGCCACCTAGGGACACAGATGGCTGAGCAACTTATTACAGTCAAGGGTGGTGAGTGGTAGGAGAGGATGGGGACAGCCTTGAGCACCCGCCTCTGTAAGGCGAGCAGGGCTCAGCGAGTCCCCTGACAAGGCCTTCAAGACGCTCCTTCCAAGGAGCCTGGACGGCACTGCTAATGCCACAGGCTGGCCACCTCCAAGCTCAGCAGAACCTCACATATGCCACCTGGCTGAGGGGTCCCGGCTTCTCCCTCAGTGGCACCCCCTTCTGGCTTGTCCTCTTTCTTGCAGTTTCTTTGGGAAAGCAAATGTCAAGTGTCTTTTCTGTGGGTCCAACTCGAGCTCCTCTGGTCTATCCTCAGCCTCGGAAGCCGAGTCCGCCAGGCCAGGAGACAGAGGACGAGCAGCAGTTCCGGGCCCTGTTTGCACGAGTCGCTGGGGAGGTGAGGTGCTGCTGTGGCTGCCAGGCCTGAACCCCTGTGCTGAGGGCTGCTGCCACGCAGGGCCGCAGTGACAGGAAGGCATGTCAGCAACCCTCCCAGAGGCGTGGTGCAGCTGGCAGCAGATTGAGAGTGGTCCCGGGGAGGCCCTGGTCACTGGGAGGCCCTAGTCACTGGGAGGTCCTACCGACAGCCCCCCAGCCTGCCCAGTGATGGGCATGGGCACCTAAGGCCTTGTCCAGGAGGCTCCTTTGAACTGTGGCCAGAAATCACTGTCCTCCTCATGCTGTCTTCCCCAGCCGGCCATGCTGCTGTTCGGGGAGCCTGCCATGAACACCAGGGCCATGGGGCTGACGTCAGGGAAGGACAGTGTGTCCCTTTGTCCCCAGAGAGGCTCCATTCCCATCTCTCTGCCTCTGTTTGCTTGATGGGGGCTCCCAACCCCTCCTGGCTTTCCCTGCCCCTGCTCAGGCCTTAGTCCTCCGAGAAGCTGCCCCATCCATGTGCCCTGGAAGCCTTCAACTGGCTGCCATAACTAAAATTAGCCCAGTAAATGGATTCATGGCAAGACGCTGATGACTGTATTAGCTTCCCACCCCTGACCAGGCTCCTGAAAAGTAAAAGAGGAAGACACCTCAACCTGGACACACAGCCCTAATGGTGGGGTTCTAGGCACTGGAATAAACAAGCAGGTCAGGGAGGCTTGGGGGATGGTCTGGGGTGGAGAAAAGTGTGGACCCGTGGGGCTTTGTCCAAACCAGCAGAGTGGCCGACTGCAGCCTTGGACAGGCAAGCGGGTGGGGGTGGAAGAGAACAATTGGTTCCCAGCCTCGGGAGCCACCTGGAGGACTGGCCTGGGTCAGGAGGGACATGGGGAGTGGGGGGAGTAGAAGTTGCTGGAAATGGAGATCTGGGTTTGGAAGGTGAGAGTCATTCAGCCTTTGTTAATAGTTCCAGTCCAGTCCCGCTCTTCTTCCGACCAGCTGGGCGGCTTGCACATTTGGCCCCATCTCTCTTGCTTCCTCCGTTCAGTGGGGGCTTGGGCTATGTCAGTGATTCTTCACTGGGGCCAAACATCCCAAACCCCAACCCCCAGGCCTCAGAAGCCCCAGGGGTGGGACCTCGGCAGACATATGTGAAAATACCTCCACAGGCTATTTGCTGGTTTGCTTGTTCAGGCATCCAGGAGAATGCAGATTTCCTCATTGAGAGGCCTGGGGTGGGGGCTGAGACTGCATTTTTAATAGGCATCTAAGTGCAGTGGATGGTGGGAGTTAGTGAGATTTAGTGGAAATTCTTAGGTTAATGGTTCTGAAATTCACCCCTAGAGATTTTGAAAATAAGAGCCATACTCCCAGGTCTTCTGACTGAAATGGTGCCCAAGGTAAGCCCCTTGTGGCATTTTTAAAGTTCTCCAGGCGGTGCTGCTGTGCAGGGGCTGAGAGACTTGGGCCCTAACGTCCCAAGAATCATCGAGATGTTTTAGCTCAGGGGCTGGGAGGCATGCCTGGCCGCCCAGTTTTCCTGGCCCTTTCAGGGTTGGGTCTTGCCAAGTCCCTGAGATGTGAGTGGGGCTGTAGCAGGCTCCTGAAGGCCCATGTGTCACTTGAGCCAAATCAACCTCAGAACTGAAAGAAACTCACCAAGAAGGTGCTGGGGGCCATACAAAGCAATTGTCTCCACTTCCACAGGACATGGAGGTGGCCGCAGAGGAACTTGAATATGTTTTGAATGCAGTGCTTCGAAAGAGTAAGTGCGCACACCTCCCAGCCACTGTCAAGGACCCCAGGGCTCCCAGGAGGGGACACCTGCCAGGGGCGCTCCCCGCCTGGGTCTCCTCCACCTCCCTGCCTCCCCCTCCCTGCTCCTCAGAGTCACAGACCTGCTTCCCAGGACTGACATTAGATAAACTTTAAAATGGCTTCAGTTACTTATTTCCCGGTCACAAAAATGATGCAGGTCTGTGGTAGAAAATACTAAAAACTGGAGAAAAGCCTAGTGACAAAGAGGAAAATGACCCATCATCTCACTACCCATGAGTAACCACTGCTAACGTGTGTGTCTTCATGTATGCATGTAGTATGTGTCATCTATGTGTGTGTGTGTATATTTACCCACACATAATCGGTATTAAATTATAGATACAATTTTATATTTAAATACAACAACATTGAGATGTAATTCACATACTATACAATTCACTCATTAAAAGTACAGAATTCAGTGGGTTCTCGTATGTTCACAGAGGTGTGCAACCATCACCACAATCAACTTAGGACATTTTATCTCTACAGAAAGAAACTCTGTGCCCAGTCGCTCCCCGTTTCCCCCGGCCCCTGGCCACCACTCGTCTGTTTTCTGTCTGTATAGGTTTCCTTGTTCTCAACTTTTCATACAAAAGGGACCACTTAAGATGTGACCCCTTTGTGATTGGCCTCTTTCACTTCGCAGAGTGTGTTCAAGGTTCACTCACGGTGCCGCCTGTCCGTGCTGCTCCACGTTTCTTTCTGGCTGGATAACAGTCCATTGTACGACACACCGTGCTTTGCTCGTCCACGCCTCCCCTGGTGGGCACTGGTGCGGGCCGTTATGAATAATGCTGCCATGAGCATTCGAGCAGTTATCTGTGGGGACACGTTTTCATTTCTCTTGGGTATATAGCTAAGAGAACTGCTGGGCTACATGGTAACTGTACAGCTAATGTTTTAAAGAGCTTTCCGACTACTTTCCCAAGTCACTTTTGCATTTCCATTCAGTGTCTGAGTGTTCAAATTCTCCGATAATTTTAAATCCTCCCTTTTAAACTCAGTTTTTATGAGCATTTCTCCAGATCATTAAATATGCTTCAAAACCATGATCCTTAAGGATTATGACATAACATAATCTAACTTAGTGTCCAAACTCTTCCACTGGTCATTTATATCATTTCTAAGTTTTTGCCATTATAAATAACCTGATGATAAAAATCTTAATTGGTAATTCTTTGGTTAGGATTCATAAATTAGGATAAATGGATGGAAGGATATTCTCATTTTTAAGGCTTTTTTCCTATTTTGCAAATTTTCCTCCCAAAAGGCCATGTCAATTTCTACTCTCATCCGCCTCCTAAGAGAGTGACCACGTCATCACCCTCACCAGCCCAGATCTAACCACACTGTGGGGCTTTCAGCAGATGAGAATAGGCTTACTTTGTCAGGGTCAACTGAATTCTGCATTCATGTGTGATTTCAGAAAAGGACATCAAATTCGAGAAGCTGAGCCTGATTTCCTGTAAAAACATCATTTCTCTAATGGACGTATCCTTCCAAATACATGGGCAGAAATAGATTCTAAGTGTTTGTAGTGCACACCTTCCTAGAACGTGGCACTCTTACCCAGCAGAAAGTCTTTTTCTTGGGGAATAAACAAAGCCTGGGAGACACCTGCCTCTGGGATTGGAACAGAGGCAAGAGCCACGGACTGTCTGGGGTGGCATGGGGAATATTTCTGAAAGGACTTGGGGAACTTTGGAGTCCTGTCCAAGGGAATGAAGAAGTTGTGCATTTTTTTGAACCTTTTGGTGCCACCGCCATCTCACCTCTGCCACGGCCCCTCTTCAGAGATTCATGGGCCAATAATGCAACCCCTCCCGCGGAGCCCGGAACTTGTTCCCCATGACCCCATGCCAGCCCACTGCCTCTCCCCTCCCACATCCCAGGCAGGAGGTCCCGTGAGGAGCCTTGGGCTGAAACGCGCTCACGTCTTCCTTAACGCGCTGGGCACAGACCAGTGGCAACGGGAAGCTAGAGTTTGATGAATTCAAAGTGTTCTGGGACAAACTGAAGACGTGGATGGTATGTATCTGGCCAGCGCATGCATCTGGGGGCTCGGACAGGCCCAGGACAGAAGGGACTTTAAAAGGCCCAAGTGCTGCCAGCTGGAGGATTTGTTTAGAAAGGGCAAAGTGGGGAGGTCACGGTGGAATCCTGGAACTCACTTCTGGCGCTTACGGAGGGCCTGCCCCAAGCACTGCCTCTGGGCCCTTGGGGCGACGTGGGGGAATCTCTGGTCCCCTCCACCCCTCCCCCACCCCCGTGCTGGTGGTCCCCCAGTTACGCCTGTCGGTGAGCTCCTGGTCCCCACGGCCTTGGGTCTCCTCCCACAGGACCTTTTCCGGCAGTTTGATGTCGACAAATCTGGCACCATGTCTTCCTACGAGCTGCGGTCCGCGCTGAAAGCCGCAGGTAAAGAAGAGCCTGGAATGTCAGGCTCGGGCTGACTGTGCCAGCTGCTGTCTGGGTGGCCCCTCGCTTCTCACGCCCAAGGAGGTGGCGGGTCTTTGACTTGAGTCTTCTTCAGGGCCCAGAACCTTTAGTGACAGAGCCAGGCCTCAGACTCAGGACTCTCACACATGCGAGGCCTGTTTTGAACCATGGTGCAATACTGGCAGGAATCCTTAAAACACATCCACCAAGGATGAAACTAGCCTGACCCCGAGGCTTCCCAGCCTCTGGCCAAGCAGTTACGTGAGAGCCGGTGGTGGCAAGCCGCCGTGCTTCCAAACCTGCAGCTTCTGCTTTCAGATGGCGATGCTCACCGATGAGGCAGAGCAAGCCCATCTGTGTTCTGAGTTGGGAAGAGCTCACAGAGCTCACGTCCCGTCTGCTACCTGTGGCTTTGTCGCTGGCTTTGTTACCCCAAGGCTCAATCCCAACCACATGATTCAGTTATATTTATACCTGTCTCCCTGCGTGAAGGGTAGGTTCCAGGTGGCGTTCCTAGCTCCCCAGCAGTCATTGCCATGGCAACCCGAGTCTCTGGGGCTCAGCTGCCCTCTGCATGTAGCTGTGGATTGGACAGCCACTATGGCTTCATAAACATACCCAGGCCCTGCCAAGGCTTGTAATCTGGTTCCCTCCCAGGGAAAGCAAGTATCTGGAGACACTGTCAGCTTCATGGTCTCATAAAGGAACACAGTGCATAAAATCAGGACCATCTGGGGTCTGATGTGAGGGAGGAGGAAACCAGACTAGCTATAAATCAATGCCACAGATGATATTTTCTTAGGGGCTGGAGACCTCGTTTCCAGGGCAGGACGACAGAGCAGGGGACAAAGGGAGCCCTTTGGGGGAAGGGGTGTGACCACGTCTTTTCCATCCTAACTTGGGGAAAAGAGGAGGAGAGCTGGTGCCAAGGTCCTGGGCATTGCCAGCAGCCAGCCCCCCACCCCTACCCCACCATTCCATGCAGGCTCCAGAAGCTGCTCTGCCTCTGGTTGGCCTCCTGTCTGGAGTAGGGCTGAGGAGGCAGGAAGACCCAAGTGAACTTGGTAGCAATACTTCCAACATTCTCTGGAAAGTGAGCACGCACGCAGCCTGAATGAGAGGGGGCCAAAGTCATCCAACTGCCTGGTCCGGCCGGTTAGAACGCAAAGCATTAAATATTGGATCAGAAAGGAACTGTACCTCATCTCAACCTTCATTCAACCAATGGGGAAACCGAAGGCTGGAGAAGGGAAGGAAACCGCCTGTGGCCTGAGCAGCTCCAGGCTCAAACGCAAATCCCACCCTGGCCTGGCGTTCCCGGTCTGTCACCCACTGTGGGCAGCAGCACGCCTGCTGAGAAGCACAGCCTCTAGAACCCCCAACACCTTTAGATTGAAACACCCTTGAGATATATCCACTTATTGCAGGTGTCATGGCTGGAACCCTCCCGGGCCCGGCAGAAGCCGGAAGCGGGCTCGGACATGGAAGTAAAGGAGAGGCTAGTGAGGAATGAAGTGGCACTCGGACAATGTCCACTGTTAAGTTCCCCCAAGTGAGGCTTCCTGAAAAGTCCCTGAGACACGATGGGTGATGTAGGCATCAAAACCAAGACCATGAATGAACTCATTAAACACAGAAGCCACAGCTGTGAATTTACCTGCACCACCACGCCCAACACAGACACACTCTGTCACACCACATTCAAACTGAGGACAGAGCGCCCTCTGGGTCTGGGAGCTCCTTTTCATTGCTTTGCCCCTCAGCTGGCTGGTGCTCTCCCGAGGGGCCCCTTGGGATTCAGCCATGCTGTCTCCTCTTGCTTCCCCACCAGGCTTTCAGCTGAGCAGTCACCTCCTGCAGCTGATCGTCCTCAGGTTTGCAGACGAGGAGCTCCAACTGTGCTTTGACGACTTCCTCAACTGCCTGGTCCGGCTGGAGAACGCCAGCCGTGAGTGCTCGGTGGGGCCGCGGTGGGGCCGCGGTGGGGTGCACGTCCTCAGCCCCAGGGGAGAATCCACCTCCCCCAGCCACCTTCCAGGAGTGTGTAAGAAACAACCTGCCAAAGTTATGGCAAAGGCAGGCCACAGAGAGCCGTTGTCAGATCTCTGTGATGAGTGTGGGTAGCTGAGGGGCGGGAAAGTGTGCATCTCCTCAGCACTGCCTCAGTTATAATAGTGGTTCTCTAGACAGACATCCAGTGTCTTGGTGGGAGGGTGACAGAGCCCCTGCCTCATGTCTGAGAAAGGATGGATTTCCGGTCAAATCCCCTCACAGCACTCAGAGTCGGAGGGGTCTCTCCCCACCCCCTCTACACCCGCCTGTGTGTCCTGTAAGCCCTAGACGCTGACCTGGTTACCTTGAGCAAGATTTGTTACCCTGACAAAGGAGAGAGATTGTGTGTAGGTGGTCCTTAGAGTTTGAAGTTTACTATCATATTGTCCCAAAGCTGAAACTGAATGAAGTGTGTCCGGGGGCCTGTCACTCAGCACCAGGGCAGCTGCCATGGAGTGCTGTCTGTGCAGGGGACAGTGCCCCATGCCCCTGAGGGGGCCCATGCTTGCTATAACACCCTGGTGTCACCACCTGGAGTCTTCATAACTTTTGAACAAGGGGTCTGTATTCCATTTTGTACGGGGCCATGCAAATTATGGAGCCAGTCCTGTGGGCATTTCCTCAGGTATGTTTGCTGGGGGACCTCTGGCACTTGCTAAGCCCCGGCAGGGTCTGTGCTTCAGGGTTCCGAGCTGCTAGCACTCCCTGGGGACCCATGTCGTCATTTCCTGGCAGCAGGTCTTCATGGACTGGAAGCTCCGGGAGGGCCTTCCTTAGTGGGCAGTGGGCCACACGTGTCCACTGCCACTGCTGATCTGGGAGAGGCGAGCAGGCCTGAAGGGCACTGGGTGTCTAGCCCGGAGGCTGGGCTTCCTCCAGGTGTTGCCAGCAGTTAGAAACGCGTTTTACAGAGACCCTCTGGAAAGTCATCAGACCTACGGTGGTCAAACCTGGCCTAGAAATTAGGAGATGTGACGGCGTCTCTCCCAACTGCCCTTTTCCTTTCTAAATCCCCTCAGACGCAAGCTTTCCATGGGGCGTTCAGCTTGTTCTCGTAACCCAGGAACACTGGGGAGAAGGTGCTTCAGGCTTCACCTACCTGGGATCCTCATGTTAGATTCATCACCTGGAGAACTTTTAAAAATACCAGGGCTCGGGCTTTGCCCCAGGATTGTTTTAACTTTTTCTTCCAGAAATGTTTAGTCATATTCTGCAGCATGTAGAATAATAATCAGTCCCCATGCGCCCTCCGCCAGCGCATCTCAAACTTTGCCACGTATTACAGTCCCTGGGGGAGCTTCAAAATTTGATGACCAGGCTGCTCAGTAGACCGACTAAATTAGAACCAAGGGGAAAGGGGGACACACAGCGTCAGTACTGAGACATTCCCAGGTAGCTCCAGCCTCCACAATTATGATCTTGTAATCTTTTTCATATGTTCCCCTGACAGACACATTTTCCCCCTGAATAATAATTCATAATAGTAACAGATCTCAGAAATTCAGTCCTTTCGTCTGTAAGTACCTCTAACAGACAGACTTGTTTTTCGCATAATCGTCATCCCTTTCCACAGCGCACAGAATCCTCAGTAGGTCCTTCACTTCATCTAAGACCTGGCCCAGACCCGGTCCTCTTCCCACATTGGCTGGGTCAGATCTCTCTGCGCTTCACTTCTGGGTTCTGTCTCCTTTGTTCTATGACAGCCCCTCCCGCTTTCTGTTGTGTTTCTAAAGCTGGCACAGTGGCGTCCAGGGGAAGCCAAGGTTGACTGGCCTCACCCTTCGACTGAGATTGGAGAGAATGGTCACTTTCTCAGGTTATTCGGGGCGTAGACCCAGCGTCCCTCTCCGACAGGCCTCCTATGTGTGGGAGCACCAGCAGTGCTCACCTCCTCATAAGGGACCAGTACGCTTTCAAGACTCACACAGAGGCTATGCACCTGTGCTTTTCCTCTGGGAAGCAGGGCCGTGGGTTGCAAGGGGCCTGTAGCCCAAAAGAGCTAAGGTGGGGAGATGGTTTAGATCCAGGAGCTGGCTGGATATTGTCGATGGCACATGCCACCCCGTGCTCAGGCCACTGGTTTCCACCATCACAGGAATTTAAGAGCTTTCACCCTTTGCGGGGAATCCCAGTGAGTGTGGCCAGTGCCCCAGAAGGCCCTTGCTGGCCACCAGGTGGAGCAGCACCCCCACAGGCCTCATGGAATGCCCCTGGGTTGTGGGGAACTAGCTGAGCCTGTGGAGGAGCTGTCCCTGCAGTGACGCCATTGTCTTGTGTCTCCCCTCAGGGGTGTTCCAGGCTCTCAGTACGAAGAACAAGGAGTTCATTCATCTCAACATAAATGAGGTATGACCAAGCCAGACCCTCCACGCAGGGACCCAGCCAGGGCTAAGCGAATCCACACCCATAAACGTCTACTGAACACATGACTACATGCGAGGGTAACATTTAGCCGTGGGGGTGACAACAGTAAAATTGCTAATATTTTTGGTGTAGTATGCATTAGCAGTCAATATATAATCCTTACAATCATCTTATGAGTTGGGGACTAACAATATCCCCATTTTGCAGAGGTGGAAACTGAGGCACAGAGAGATTAACCACCTGGAACTGAGTGAGCAAGCAAACCCTGCCTTCTCCTTGTCCACTTTCTGCCATATGGAATCCTCAACCTACCTGCCTGCTGGATTCCAATTTGTTCACTGCCTCTTGCTCACGCTGTCCTCTGGAACTCAAGATTCTTGGGGGGGGGGGGGGGGTGCGTGTATGTGCACATATCCATGCACACACCTCAAAAATCCTGAGAAATACACAACTTTTAAGAGAAAGCTGATCACAGCAAAAATGATGGAGGGGAGAGTATGATCCAAGTTCCAGAGGCTTGGAAGAGGCGACTCAGGTGTGGATAGCCCTCTCCCCTGCCCAGGTGTGAATAGCCCTCTCCCCTGCCCAGGTGAGGACAGCCCCCTCCCCTGCCCAGCGTGTTCCCAGGACCAGCACATGGGCACCATCTAGGGGAGTTCATTAGAAATGCAGTGCCCTGTGGTGGTTATACACAATAATACTGTGATAAATTTCAAAGTTGCTAAGAAACTAGATCTTAACTGTTCTCGCTACAAAAAAGAAATGATAATCATGTGACATGATGGATAATCATGTGACATGATGTTAGCTAGTGCCACAGTGGTAATCACATTGCGGGATATAAATGTATCAAATCAACCCGCTGCCTCTTCACCTTCAGCAGTTACATGTCAATCTCTGTTGATGGACAGGAACAGAGAAGTGCAGAGTACCAGGCCAACTCCAGACCTGCTGGGTCCTGTCTCATGTTAGCAGGATCCCCAGTGAGTCCTAAACACCTAAAGGTTGAGGACTTGGTGAGACAGAGTCCTGCCCGAAGGCAGGGGGTCACTCGGGACGCTTTCCTTCCACAGTTCCTGTGATTTCTATTTCCATGTTTTCCTTTCTGTCCATATGTCTTTCTGGCCAGCTCTGCTCTCCCTGGACCCAGCGGTACAGAGCCAGGTGGACAGCGTCCCCTTCCCCACCTCTGAGCTCTTTGACCTCCCACCCATTTCCATGCTCACATCACACACGTCGTCTCATTTCCAGTCATTAGTAACTTAGGATTTGGGTACCATTTATTGACTATTCTGAAATAAAGAGGTTGATGACAGCATGTCTTAGACAGCGAATGGCCCTGCTGCCCCCACCCCCCGTGTTCTGATTTGGTCAATCCACCTGCTCTGTGCCTCAGTTTCACCATTTGCAGAAAGAGATCTAAGCCTTAATCTTACACCAAAAGTTTGCTTTATAGTAATATCATATAATTTGGCAATTTATTATGTTGAGTCGTCACTACTGTTCCCATGTGCGTATCCCAGACCCCTGGGTGTATTATAATCACACTGAGAGCAGACACTGTGCATGCTCCTTTCCTGGTATTCTCTTTCACCTTTAGCATGGATCACACATTCCATTAACATAACTTCTCTGATCGGTAACTATATAAAACACCCCAGGATTCCAAAGAAAGATGTGCCTATTCAAACTAGTCTCTTACAAAAACAAGAGGAATCCCTGGACCCACCTTTATTTCTCATTTACTTCACGGTTGTGCCACTAATAAGCATGAAAAAAAAGTGTGACTGTGCCACCTGTCTGTGCACAGTGCACAGGGAGAGCAGGTGGGCTTGGTAGTCAATAGACTCTTCACCAAAGGCCCAAAGTACCAGAACCTGGAGAAAGCATCCCATTGCTTCAGGTCCAAGGTGTTACTTCCAACCCAAGTGCGCACAGGTGTGGGGGCTGCAATGAGAGTCTTTCTCCTGCCCCCGTTGCCTCAACAGACCCAAGTCATTCAGTGTAAGCGCTTGCCCCTGGCCCATAGCTAACACCCCCCAAGACAACAGGACACATGAGTCCTCTCCCCTTTAACCTGCTGCCATCCTAACTCCAGCAGCATGTTAGCGTTTCCTGGGGAGATTTTAAGCCCCAATGGCTCGGCCATGCCCCAGACCAATTAAATCCAAATCTTGGGGGGGAAAGGGAGCCAGACACTGATATTTTAAAAATTCCCCTCATAAGTCCAGTGTGCGGCCAAGTTCAAGAGTCACTGTTTTAAACACCCCACCCCACCCCACCTAGGAAACACTCTGGGTCCGTGTGTCTTCCTCCATCCAACTGCCTGCCATGACCCAGGCCTTGGCTTAGGCTGTGCTCAGGAGGGCAGAGAGGAGAGGAAAAACCATCTCCCATCACCATGGTCCCCCAAGTCACCATGTGACGAGAGGATTGAGGGAGGGGGGGGCACAGGGCGGACGAGAGCCGGACGAGCTCTGTGCTGCTTCTCCATGTTTCTGTCTCCAGCAGCCTCTGTGATGGAGGGTCACCTCTCTCCTCAAGGCCAGGGGACCCCTCATCAAGAGGAGAAGGCGCTGTATGCCGCCCTGCCTGTGGTGCCTTGGGAAGGCTGTCTGCTTCCGCAGGGAGAAAGCACGTTTCCTCTCTCTCTCCGCCATCCGCACTTGACTTGTGCTTGCTCAGAAAGGGTTCAGGAAGTCCGGAAAACTTCAAGTGCTGAGAATTAATTTTTTAAAAAATATTTCATGTTGAGGCGGAAGTCCATGTTTTCAGGCAAAATGATCAGATGGCATAGGTCCTGAGACATAAACCGGGACCATTCCTGAGGTCAGTGGGGAATAGAGGGGAAATCAGCCCCTCTCTCTCTCTCTCCCTTCCCAGTTCATCAGCCTGACAATGAACATTTGAGGTTTCCCGGTGGGACACAGCCCACCCAGCTGAGAGCTGACTTCTGACCGTGAACTTCAGAGCGTCCCCTGGCTGGAGCCGGCATGCCCATGGCTCTCACCCCTTCTGCTGCCCTCTCCTCCCTCCAGCCCCCACATCATACTGATCTGGGAAGAATGAAATGGGCTCAGCTGTGCTCTCTGATTTTATGCTACTTTTTGTACAGTCACTGCCCTGAGATGGCTGATACCACCACCTGTGCCTTACGTCTAGGTCCAGGCATCTCAAGCAAGTCCTTCTTCTTCCCCCACCTCCTCCTATTACTCATTATTCCAAGTTCTAGTGCACAGAACCATGGCTTGTGTAGCTTCTATCATTGTACTCCAGCGTCCTGTACAGAACAGTGGTTTTATAAATGTGGCTGTGGCCCAAGATGACAAGGGAAGGGCGGGGGGTCATCATTAAAGCATTTTTTCCATCACCAGGATGTCTCCTTACTGGAACAAACATCAGGGGATCCTGGGTGCTCACTGCTAAGAGTGAGAAAGCATGGAACTGTCTACTCCCTCCTCTGAGAGCTGGCAACTCAGACAGTCTCTGTCCAGTCCAGACGGTGTTTGTGCCCACGGTATTGGGGACAGAAAAGCCAAAGCAAGGTTGTTTCTCCCCAAGGAGTCCAGATCCCGGTCAGACGTGTGTCATTTCTCTCCACCACGATGGGAACGGAGGGCAGGGAGAGGCCGTGCACTCGCAACCCCCAGACACTGAACAGGAAATCCCACCCAGCTGGAACGATGGGAAATAACATGATAAGATGTCAGCTCCATGACTGCTCGGCCCCATTTTCTTATTAATACACTGTGACAGATGAGTGGCGGGGAAGGGTGTGCAGAGAGCGAAGGAGGGCCCATGGTGGTCACGAAGGTGAAGTGAGAAGTGGAGCTGCACCGAAACGCTGTCCCCTGACTCGTAGCTAAGGTGCCGCTGCAGCATGGTCTCCTCCCTCACTTCCCCGCCCTTCTCTGAGCTCACCCAGCAATGGCTGCGTGATGGCAGCTCTGTGTGATCACCATGTTTTCTAGTTTCCCTATTTCTGTATTGACATCTTGGGGCCTTGCTGACCCTGGAGGGACTGCCCCGCTCAGGCTTGTCAATTCCTAGAGATAGGAAACACCTTGCTTGCAACACCTTTCACACCACACCACCTCTGCCATCGTCCCCAAGCTCCGGGCTTCTCTCTCCCCACCCGAGTCACGCAGGGCAGATACCAGACAATCAGGGCAGCCCTGTGGCCCAGAGCCCTGACGTAATTCACACCAGCCTGTCCTCAGCCTGCTGACCCTGCCTCGCCTGTCCTCACCATGGAAACCACACTAAAGGCTCTGGCCCACATTCTCCCCTGGCTCCCCACCCACCCTGCCCCAGTGCCTCCCCTGTGGCCCTGTGTGGTGTGGCATACCCCCTCCTCTTGGGGGATGGATAAACAAAATTCCTCCAGTGGACTTTTTGTAAGCATTGTAAAATAAACTGCTGATATATGCTTATTCCATTTTCCATTTACATAAAACTCCTAGAAAATGGAAATCTACAAAGAACCGAAAGCAGACCAGCGGTTGCCTAGGATGGAAGTAGGAGTGGGGATTCCCTGCCAACAGCAGGAGGGAACTTTTTTGGGGGATAGAAAGTTCTAAAAATAGATTGTGGTGATGATTACACAACACTATAAATTTACTAAAAGGTATGAAAAGCATTTGTACACTTACAGTGAGTGTGTTTTGAGTATTTAAATTATACCTTAATAAAGCCATTAATAAAAAGTACATGATCTATGAGATAAGAGGCAAAAGTAGAAATATGGGAGAAAATAAGTAGCTAAATAATAGTGAATTAATCAATGTCTACCTTAGCAACTGTTTTTTGTTAAATCCGTCAAATTGATAATCCACATTTATGGTTTTTTCTTAGTTTCAAAATTAATTGCTATGTTCCCTCCTCTCTTATGGGCCAAGAGTTCTTATTTAGGGGGGAGCCATCAACTCAACAAAGCACAATTTGAACTGAGCTTCAGCACATCTAAGTGGGTCTATCAATTTTCAATTATTTCCTAATAAAAACATCAGCTTGGTTGGGTGGGACACGTACATACTAGACAAGCCGTGCTCCCTCCCTGACCACAGGGGTGATATTCAAACATTTAACAACCACGTGGACATTCGGTCCGGCCACTGTGTTCAGTGGATCCAGCCTCATTTGCCCACCTGGACCTTCGATTGGACATTTAAATTATTGAACTGACAGTATGTTCTTGACCTCCAGGGTCTGTACCTAGGGAGGGCCAGCGGAGGCCAGAGGCCCGACTGCTCATCCAGGCCCAGACAAGAACTTCTCCTGGGAATTACACTGAAGAGAAGGTCGCTTCCTGATTTTATCCTCCTTTTTCAAAATAACAGTTATACTTTATAAATAGCTTGTTTGATATTCAGATAATCTTTCAAGTTCCTATAAAACACATTTTAAAACAACCCAGACCGAGGCGAATTGAACACAATACCAGCTGCTTCCTGTTGGAGCAAAAGCTGGACAGAGACAGGAAGTGGCGTCCTTCCCGATTTGAGATTCGATGATGCTGCAAAATGCCCTGAAAACTGAAAACTATTCTTACAATAGTCTAGGTGACTAATGACACATTTAAAAAATCTCCTCCCCTGTACATTTTGAAGGGAGAGGAAAGCTTTGAGCTTAAGGAATGGTGTTCCTACGTGGGCTACAGGTTCTGAGGAGAGGACGGACATAATTGTGCTGTGTGGACGTCCTCCTTGGTCAGTGGTTGCCTGTTCACCCAACCAGCTTAGCAGCAAAGGGCGGCCATTAACTATCTGTGTATCTTAACTTTCCTAATTTTCCTAGAAGCAAACTATAAAATAAATGATCAATTGAAATGTGTGTATGTGATGGCAGCTTTGACATGTAACATTGTAAGTCCTCAATGAAGGACAATATAAAGGGGAAATTTCTCTAAATGAAGCCATTCATGAGCCCTGAGCTCTAACAGGGTGGGGCAGCCTGTGGGCCAGGAGTGGCCACTCCTCCAGCCCCATGCCCTCAGGCAGCACAGATGACCCACTTTCCCTAGCTCTCCCCACAGGGCTGTCTAGAGCCTGACATCAATCACAGTCCTGTGGTCACATCTAAGAGCCTGCACCTGACCCAGGGAGTGGCCACCTTCCCCACAAGTCCTCAGACCAAATCCCCAGGCCTTACCAGGAGGGGCCACAGGCTGACAGGCACCTTTATCTGAACTGTGGAGACCCCTGGCTCCCCTCCTCCATGCCCCCCACCCCCTCCTCTGCACTCCCACCCCCCTCCCTTTCACCCCCCAACCCCCCTTTGTCCCCAGCCTCCTCTGTTCCCCCCACCCCCCTCCCCCAGCCCCACCCCCTCCTCCCCGCCTGTCCTACGCAGAGCCATGCAGTGCACTGAGGCCCAGGACTTCAGAAAGCACCAGAGCATGTGACTGGTTGGCAGGGTTTCCGAGGTCCTTGGTGCCAGCTCAGTTCAGTTCAGTGCACTGGAGCATTTGTAGTAACAAAGCACCATTCTGCTGAGAGCCAAGGCCACTGCTAAGTGCCAGTGTCGTGGCACCACAGCTGTGAAGTGACAGTAGGCTGTGCTTGCTACTGAAACCCACCTGGGGCGCTTTCCCAGTCCCAGAGGGCCTTCTGAAAGGGGAGAGGGCTGGCGGAGAAAGGGGAGAGAAAAAGAGAAGAAGGAAGCGGGAGGAGAGATGAGGGAGAGGTAACAGGAGGGGGAGGGGGAAGGGTGATTCTCCTTGGTACCCGAATGGCACCTCTGGATGGGACGACAGGGTCCAGTGACGCTCCTGAGGAGGGAAGTTTGCTGTTCATCACAGCAAAACTCTGCTGTAGCCGCTCCCTTTCCACATGGAGCAAATGACCTATCACTTACCGGAAATGGCATTGGACTTAGAGTCTGGAGACCTGTATTCTGGTTTGGAATTTACTTCCGGCCAGCTGTGTGACCTGACCCATATCACGTGACTTCTCTGGACTGTGTTATACTGTGCAGTTAGGATTCCTTCTCTACCCCTGAGACCTTGAAGGCAGTCAAGTGTGGCTCAGGTGTGTCCCCTGGGCTGGATGCAAGGGCTATGGCAGGTGACAGAGGTGGGCCGGCCAATCTGGGAAGTCATGATCTGATACCCTGACCGAGCTCTGGGTCCTGAGAATGAGGCCATCGAGAGGGTTCTCTGGATGCCACACCAGGACCTGGCCTCTAGGAAATTGTTCTCCATCCCTTTCAGCATGTCAACAGCTCAGCTGTGCCTCCTGCTCCACTCACCAGAATTCAGCTCACACACATGCTCCTTGCTTTCTCTCTAATCCCTCACGCTTGATCTGCTAGGTTCTAAAAAGGCCACCTAGACAGTCTCCCCACGGTCACTTCTCACACGACAGGAGCCGGCATCGCCCCCCCCACCCTGCCTGCCCCACTGCTGTGCTGACACCTCTGTTGGGAAGGTGCCAGCTCCGGGCGACATTCATCCTGCGGGAGGTCTCTGCGGCCCTGGCCCCTCCTGGCCTCGGCCTCCTGCGCTCTTCCCCTGCCTTCCTTCCACTCTGGACAGCCTCATTCTCATGCTCTTCTCCCTCTGTTGGCCTTCATCTCACTCTGTACACTCCTGTATTTTGCATACTTGTGGCTTCAGTTGCCACCTCTATGTCACTGACTCCCTGCCTGTGCTCCCTGCCTCCCGGGCTCTGTGACAACACGGTGGAGAACTGTCTGCCTCCGCCTGTGCACGGCCCCGTGCCTCCCACAAGCACCTCCCGTTTTGCCGTCTATGAATCTTACCTACTCACCCAGCCACACTGCGATGGGTGCTCTGTAACCCTCCTGCTAAAATGTCACCGTGCTGCCACATCACTGCTCCCGGGAAGACACCCAGCGCTCCATGCAGCCCTGGTCAGCCCTGAGCGTGTTCTTGGCTGTGTGTCTGTTGCCCTTCAGGACGCAGCCCGGAGCGGTTGGCCTTGTGGAATCACAGCACTGCCTCCACTGGGCTCTACTCCTGCCCCACTGCAGGTGTCCCCTGTAGACTGGGAGCAACCTGATGGCAGGACAAGGTCGTCACACCCACCTCTGTGTGTCCCAAGTGCCGGCACAGCTTCTGGCCCAGGGGGAGGCCCAGTTAATGTCTGTGGAGCACGAGCGTGGAGAACGAGGAAGCCGACCCAGACACACATCCTTCTGAGCGCTTGGTCCCTGGAACGGTCAGAATAGGCTTGCCTTATGTTAGATACGTGGAGGCCACACACAGAACCCCTGTTTGCTGACTGGCCACATGGCTCTGCCACAGCTCACTGGGCACCAGGATGGCGTGTGCCTCCCACAGAGGAAGGTCCAAGCATGCCCCTCCTTCTCGGAAGCAAGAGCACTACGGTGAGGACCTCTGATAGAAAACAGCACGAAACAAAGAATTCTAAACAAAAGAGTCTTAGAGCAGTTCATGGAAAGGCCCACTGTACTCAGTAATCAGAACTTTTTAAAGATCACCCTATCTAAGCCGCATTTGGTTGGTTGAAGGTCCCTGGAAAAGTCAGAAACTGGGACTGAGATTCCCACAGGAATCCTATACCATGTTTACTTTCATGTATTAGTGCATTTCGTAGGAATATATAAAAATCAATTCATTTTTTGCAAAACTAATATTTTTTTTGCTGGTAATTGGTCACAAAAACAAACTTTTCTACAAAAACAGACCTTCCCTCAGCTGATATCAGAGCTACATAGGACTGTGAATGGCGTCATGTCGCCGAGTGTACACATAGCAATAACCCACACAGCCCTTGCAGAGAGGCTCCAAGGCCTGTTGCAAGCCCCGGAAATCCTAAAAACCACCCAATGTTTATTAAGCCTCTATATGTTTTTATTATATTATTGTACTTATTATAAAGTGTTTAGAGATGAAAATATAAAGAATGAGGTTGAAAACGATTATCCCAAATATCATCATCCAAATAAAAATAATTTTTTTACTTTATTTTATAGTGTTAAAATGTATGAAACACAAAATTCAGCATTTTAACCATTCCTAAGTGTGCAGGTCAGGGCATTAAGTGCATTCTCACTGTTGGGCAGGCCCCCCCCCCACCTCCTCCAGGACTCCTCTAGCACCCCACCAGAAATGGGGCGCTTGTTAAACACTGGCTCCCCTGCCCTTGCCCAGCCCCGGGAAGCTCTCTTATACTTCCTGTCTTTGTGAACTGGCTTGTTCTAGGCACATCAGAGAAGTGGAACAACACAATTCTTGTGCTTTTGCGTCTGGCTTATTTCACTTAGCACTGTGTTTGCAAGGTTCATCCAAGTTGTCCTGGGTCAGAATGTCTTTCCTTTTTGTGGTTCAAGATGCCATCGTGCCACATTTTCTTTATCCATTCTCCTGTTGACAGAGACTTGTATTGTTTCCATCTGTGGCCTTTGTAAATGCTCATAAATATCTGATTGGGTCCCGCCTTCAGGTCTGTGGGGTCTGTCCCCAGAGAGGAGTCGCTGGGTTCTGCGGTAACTCAATACTTAATTTTTTGAGGAAACCTGTTTTCCACAGTGGCTGCACCATTTACATTCCCAACACACAGCGGTTCCCATTTCTGCACGTCCTCACCAACACTTGTAATATTACATTTTTATGTTTTTGAAGATAGCCGTCCCAGCTGATGTGAAGATTTAGGGACAATTGCTGAGAAATTGAGTCAAGGGGATTTAATTAATCAACAATTTTTCTCATATTTATAAAAGCTTACTTGCAACTTTTTTCCTGTTGCTTTTTAAATTGAAATCCGTTTCCAAGAAAATTGCCACCGTTTTCTGGAGTCTTCGATTTCCCACTATGGCAGCTCCATTGGGATTCTACAAAAAGCTCTTGCCTCCTTTGTTCTTGAAGGTGCCCACGCTGTCACTGAGAAATTTTGGAGGCTGAGAAGCCACCAGCCCTCAGGCTTCCTTTGCTTAAACACAGCTGGAGCTGGCTAACTATTTGCACTTCAGCAAGAACGTCACTAGATTTGCAAACCTTTAGAAATCAAGACCAAGTCTGAGTAGAGTTTTTTTCCCAGACCCTCCTGAGGTTGAATGTTTAGACTCCTTCTAAGAATTGTCAGTGTTTCTCCCTGAATGCAGGGACTGAAAGCATCCCAGGACATCCTAGGACTAAGTCTCGGACCTTGGACCGTGGTTCTGATGCTTCGGCAAACACCCTTTTCACACAGTCAGTAACAGAGCCATAGACAGGCATTATTAACCGAGAGTCTCTCCTTGACCAAACTCTGATCAGGCTCCTTGGGTCTCCTTCCCAACCAGGCTTTGGCTTCGAGTTTCTGTGTTCATCTCAGCATTGTCCAATTTTAGCAAGAATCTTGCTAAGTCAGTTTAGCCAGAATTCCCCACCTTTGCAACCTGATTGGGTTTTTCAGCCCCACCACCTGCCAGGTGATGTCTGATCACCTCACCTGCCTTAGGCAAGAATCCCATTGGGTCAGTTGAACCAGAATCCTTCCTGCGCCCTGATGTTTCCTCTTAGGAAGTCCTATCCACTGATCCCCACCTCTCCTTGGCTGTAATTCCCTGCTTTTCTGGTTGTATTCAGTTGAGCCCATCCCCTCGCCCCTACTGTAGTGTCTGTACACCTACCACAATGGGCCTGAAGAAAGTCTGCCTGGGCGTCATCACCAAGTGTCACAAGTAACTTTTCTTTAACATGATCTCCCCCTGCCTTTCATCCCCTGCTCCTGAGTCGCAGGGTATTTATTTCTAAGAATAAAAATTTTCTAAAACAAACTGAACCACAGACACACATTGTCCAATGTATTTTTGTTGCCATGGTGATGAAATAAATAAATGGAGATTTGTGGAGGCTCGTATATGAATTGGAACAATATCTATAGCCACCATGTATGAAATCACTTAGAAAGAAGCTACAAGACATTGTGTGTCTATTAAATCATGGAAAATGAAATGTGCACTTGAAAAATAAGCCTTTCACCAAGATAAATGAGATCATTTTTTTGGAAAGAGCTCTAGGAGTGGAGGAGTTAAAAGTGACAGGTGAAGATGTTAAAAAGCCAAGGACAAGGTTTCCTAGTACGTTCTGCAGGGTGTGGGGTTGCTTTTCATCACCAAGGAGGAAGAAGGCGAAGCATAGAGCAGTTTATTCCTCCGTCTCTCTCCCCTCACATTCTGACACTCCGGGCACTGCCCAGCATCTTGCTGATGATGCAGCCCAGACGAAGGAAAACCAACCGATGCCTCATCGCCCTGCTCCCTACATCCAGGAACCGTAATGATGTCTTTGGGAATGGGTGGAAACATCCAGAGAAGGATGGCTTATTAGTGTCTCCACAACTGTGTGGAATAACATGGCAGGCCAGCCTAGAGCTTGATGGAGGAGGGAAAATGGCAGACGTCATCACAGGACAGAGGAAGCAGAGGTGGCTGACGTGAGAGCAGCACGTCAGAGGGATATGGTACCACTGACAAAATGGGTAAATTGGGATGAGGAGCCTGTTTCCATCTGAGATTTGAGGTAATCATGGGATATAAATGTGGAAACACCCGACAGGAAATGGGAATGTGGGAGTGGATTCACAGTGAGATTACAGAGCTGGTGTCCTGAATTTAAGAGGTACCAATTCCGACAAGCCACTGAAAAATCAAGCACTTATAAGAAGATGAGTGTAAAAAGAGAATGCCTAAGGGGATAAAACCTTAAAGGAGCCTGAAGTTAAGACATAGAAAGAAGGAGAAATGGGGTGGGGGGGGAGATGGTTAGAGAGAAACGAGAAGGTTTTGGGGGTGAAGAAGGGAGGAATTTGAATCCTGGTCTGTTCGAATCTAAAGTCTGTGTTTTCCCCACCATAACTTCCAGATCAAAATGCAACCCCTCCTCTTCCTGGGGTCTAAAGTCTTCTAGAAGTGGAAAAAACCTCCAGGTCTTCAGAAGGAGAGTTTGAGTCAAGGTCGCAGCATCACAGCAAGAAGGGGCGCAGGCCAATAGTTAAGGCTCAGAGGATGGCAGCTACTCCACTCCCAGGTCAAGGTTGCACAGCTGGAGGTGTGAATTTGGGGTTCACCCTGGTGTCTCCGGGGCGAGAGGCCAGGCTCTGTCCACAGTCCTGTGCCACCAGAAGGAGGCGTTTTGAAGAAGAGAAGACCATTTGGTACTAAAAGGTGAGAGAGGCTTTGAAATGCTGCCAAAGATTCTGCCTGTGCTGTGTGGGCGAGGGCAGGAAATGATGGTGGGTACAGACCCCATGATCATGCAACTGGACCGCAAGGGGCGTGAGATTGGTCAGCGGGCCGCTCAGAGTGGACAGCAGAGACAAAAGCAGGCATTTGATTAAAGGTGGGGGGACATTTGCTTAAAAATGGAGTATAATGAGCTCTGTGAGACTGAGATTGACACAGGAGGACAAATCAATTCAGTCACTGCTGTGAGTACCTGCTGTGGGCTAGCACTGTGCTAAGTGCTAGAGCCGCAACTGAGATGTGGTTCTCAGGAGCTGGAGGGTGGGGGCAGGCAGGGGAGGGCAGGCAGGGGAGGGGGGAAGGCGAGAGTTGGGGAGGGCAGTGGGGGGAGGGCCGGTGCACTAACAAACAACTGTGGTACAGAGAGGTGAGTGCTCTCCTGGTGAGGGGCAAAACAGGCTACCTGGGGAGGAGCGATGGCCTCACAGCCCCACTGTCTACCCCTCCTGACCCAGGCTCTCTCAGCCCTGTCATTTTAGAGTGCCTCTCCTTTGACTCTGGGACCAGCCATGACACTTGCTTTGTGTTGGTCAGTGGGATGAAACCACAGGATTGAAAAGCCTGGCACTTTGGGCTTGCTCTCTGCCCCACCCACCATAAGACTAACTGGGTTAACCTGGGATATAGGAGAGACACGTGGCCACGTCACCCTGAAGCCCCAGTGCCACCAACTGCAGACATGTGAGCTAGTTCGATACCAGAGCCGTCCTGCTGAGACCCCCAAATTCCTGGCCCACAGACTTAGGAGCTAAATAAATAGCTACTGTTCTAAGTCACAGGATTCTGGTGGCGTTTTCAGCAGTGTTTGTGGCAATAGGTGACTGATACTCTATTTGAATAGATAATAAGGGAGCGTTATTTCAGTTACTTTGGGATGGTGGGAATGACAAAAAAAAAAGAATTAAAAAAAAAAGAGAAAGAATGCAAGGCCACACAAGTAAGAGCATAGGTGACAAAAAGCACATCGAGTGGAGGTAGGGAGCTTCTTGGGCGGCAGAGCTCAGGCATGAGGCTGGGGGTGTCTGTGAAGGGCCTGACATGCTGGCAAAAGGGCCTGTGGGGATGGGGAGAAGTGGTCCTCGGGGGTGGGCAGGAGAAGTTTGAGACTAAGGGGAAGACACGCTTGGAACAGACATCTCTGCTCCCGAAGGTTCACAGAGAGGTGACTATTGGCCAGACCCTGTCTGTCCTCACAGGAGCAGGGGGCTTCTCCAGCTCTGCTCAGCAGCCCAGAGGCAGGAGCCAGGAAGCGGGGGAGATTCAGGGCCTGGGGCTTTTGCAGGAGACCCAGCAGCCAAGGAATGGAAGGTGAAGGGAAGACACATGCTGGGGGCGGGAACCAGGAAATCCAGCAGAGTGCCGAGGACCTGGCACACTGAAAACCTGTGAACCAGACAGTCCCACACAGAGCTGAGTGGGTGAGCTCCACCCAGGAGGATGTGGCCAGAAGGAAGGGACACGTGCACCGAGGGCAGTGATAAGCCCCGCCCACTGTCAGCCCTGTGTAGGTCACAGGAACCTGTGCGCTCACTGTAAGGCTCCCCACTGTAAGGCCCCTCCCACTGTAAGGACCCCCCACTGTAAGGCTCCCCACTGTGAGGCCCCCCACTGTGAGGACCCCACTGTAAGGCCCCCCCACTGTAAGGCTCCCCACTGTAAGGCCCCCCACTGTGAGGACCCCCACTGTGAGGACCCCACTGTAAGGCCCCCCACTGTAAGGCTCCCCACTGTGAGGACCCCACTGTAAGGCCCCCCACTGTAAGGCTCCCCACTGTGAGGCTCCCCACTGTAAGGCCCCACTGTAAGGCTCCCCACTGTGAGGACCCCACTGTAAGGCCCCCCACTGTAAGGCTCCCCACTGTGAGGACCCCACTGTAAGGCTCCCCATTGTGAGGACACCACTGTAAGGCCCCCCACTGTAAGGCCCCCCCACTGTAAGGCCCCCCACTATAAGGCTCCTCACTGTGAGGACCCCACTGTAAGGCCCCCCACTGTAAGGCCCCCCCAATGTAAGGCCCCCCACTGTAAGGCCCCCCCACTGTGAGGCCCCCCACTGTAAGGCTCCCCACTGTGAGGACCCCCACTGTAAGGCTCCCCACTGTGAGGCCCCCCATTGTAAGCCCCCCCACTGTAAGGCCCCCCACTGTAAGGCCCCCCACTGTAAGGCCCCCCCCACTGTAAGGCTCCCCAGTATAAGGCTCCCCACCAGCAGTGGGCTGATGACTCCCCTGGGCCAGGTGAACCCGGGCAGCAGGACACTAGCGGTTTGTCTCTGCAACAGCTTTACAAGGGCTCTTGCAGGGAGGGAGATGAGAAAAAGCACCCCAACCTAATAGTGTCCGTGTGGTGGGAGGACTCCCTCCCCCGCTTTTCCTCTGAAGCCTGGCTTCTCCTCCTCATGTCCCTGTGACCGGCCAGGCCTGCCTGACGGCATGGCATGGCCAGTGTCAATGATGCAGGGGACGCTCACGCACGGAGCTCAGGAGCTTGGGCCTCACTGGAAAAGCCTCTTGCTCACCTTGTCCAGGGAGGAGTCTGTACCTGTTCTCCGGGAGAGCTGGGTTCCGGCCGGCCGGTGAGGCCCCCCATCATTCCGCAGGGTGTTAACCGTGAGGCCTTTGGGTGGAAAAAGAAAAGTCCCCACCTTTCCTGCTGAAAGGACACGCAAACTGGCAGGCCTGTTTGAAAAGGGAGCGAAGACTTGGCCGGGAAAAGCAAAGTGTGTCCCCAAAACAAATGAGCTGCCATAGCAGGAACCTGAACAGAAGCTGCAGGTTCTGGGGACCTGGCCAAGAGCCTGGGTGCCTAAGGGCTATTTGGCCTGGATTTCCAGAAAGAGCCTGTGGTGAGGCCTGTGAGCAGGAACCTTCTCTCCGAAAAAGCCTGGGGAGCTCGCCTTCACACCATTTGCCTCTAGAGATTCAGGCATTCCTTTTTCTGCCTCCACATCCTGGTAGCTGAGCGGGCGTTGAGGTCTGGCCAGGGGTCCCCCCCACAGAGGGTTGGAGGTGCAAGGCAAGAGAGTCTGAGAAGTAAAAGTGTCACATCCTCACAGACTGCTTGTACCTCATCCGGTTTGTGCCGCTAAAGTCTTCAGGCCTCTGTTTATGAATGTCTGCCCTGTTCTAAAGACAGCAGGGAAAATAGGGTTTTGTAGAGAAAACTGACAAGACTATATTTGGGCAGCTAGAAGCCAGAGTGACTTTGGGGGCTGTGAAATACCACAGGTGGCATTTTCTTCCTTCAGCAACGGGCCCTGGGGCTCAGGGCGCAGCCACCATTCCCTCACCCACACCAGCTCGCATTCCGAAGCAGGAGATGGAGAGGGGAGCCGGGCCAGCTGCCCGCCTGAGGGACGCCCGGAGTCTGTGGATGAGGGACAGAGGGAAAGGGTTCCAACAGGGGCATCTGTGTCCAATCACCCAGGAAGAACACAGCACTTTGGAGAGAGCATTTTCTTCCACAGACAGGGAAGACACTCAAGTGGCTGTAACAGCTCCCACCCCAGCTTCCCATCAGTCACACCCCCAGGGCTGGATTCTATCAACACCTCTGTCGGTGTCAGAGACCCACAGAGGGGACTGAGAAGCCTGTCATTTAGGCATCTGGGATGCGAGTGATGAGAAGAACCAGGTGTCACCTCTGTAGTGCTAATTGTTTTTCTGGGTCAGGAACCCACTGAGAACCTGAAAAAACAAGTTATGGGCCTTCTTCTCTGGAATACGCATGTGCACAGAAAATGTACGTCATTTTGAAGGTTCTCAGCTTCTCAGAAGTCCCCCTGGGGTGCCCCCTGTCTCTCTCGGGCTGTAGGTTGAAGCTGATCGCTTGTGGAGCACGGCTGGACCCAGCACTCGAGGCCTGGAGCCCTCTGAGGTCCAGTGGCCCTTCCTCAGAGGACTGGAAGCTTCCCTGTCCCTGTGCTGACCACACCTGTCTCAGGAAGTCCAGTTGGCCCCGCCAACCCTCCCACCTTTAGGTTTTGCATTCATGGCTTGAGGTCCCAAGCCCCTGGTGGGCACTCGGGGTGGTCAGGGCTCCATGTCAGAACTTGTCCAGTTGCTGCTGGGCTTGGCGAGCAGCAGGCTTCCCCACCCAGGCCTGGTCTCAACCCAGCCATGGGGGCCCAAGGAAGACACAGGGAGAGGGAAGGGATGGTTCTCAGGCCCAAATCCAGACGATGCTTTTTCTCTGTCAACTTCAATGCTACCTCCTATGTCAAATCTGTCTTCCGAGCTGAACAGACTGGAAAGAAGCCCTGCTTAGGGTCGTTATCCTTTTCTGGCACCAATCCCAGCTGGAGCTGAGGGCCTCCTGAGGGCCCACGGGGCCCAGGGAAGCCCCTTTGCTTCCCTGGTGCAGGCCGCTCCTGCCACTGTCTAGTTCAGTCCTGCTGCAGAGGCCACCCAGCCAGCGTGCCACCATTGTGGGGACTGAGTGGGGGAGGCGGTGAAAGCTGCAGCGACTTGTCAGCGAGAGAGAGGCAGGCAGAACAGACATGCTGCATGCCTGCAGACACTGCTCTGGAGGCTGGAGATTCAGCGAGACTGAGAGTCCCTGCCCCAGGAGCTCATGGTCCAGGGGACATGCGGGTAAAGGGTGCTGCCAACTGGGAGCAGGAGGTGAATTTGCTCTGTAATATGACTGGATTGTTAAGGCCACAGAGAGCAAAGACTGTTCAAATTGAATACAGAAAATTCGAAAACGAGGCACCCTTTGTAACTGTGTTTCAGGGGAGATGGTGGGAGGCTGAGTGAAGAGCAGCAGCTGTGAAGAAAGGAAGGACACGACAGGGACACTTAGTGCCAGGAGTGCATCACACCTGACCTCTGGTTCCGGTTTGCATTTGCTGATAAGATCAGTGTTGACTCAGCGAAACCACACTGAGCAACTGTGGAAGCTACAGAAAGCAGACGTCAGAAAGTGTAGGACAGCTTGATGGCAGGTGCTTTAACGATGAGTTCACTGGTAGTAATTAATCCTGCGTGCTCTGTGTTTCCGTGTGCCAGGCCCTGGGCTTTACATCTTCACTCGTGTCATCCTTGGAGAGCTGTCATTCTACTCATGTCACAGCTGAGGAAGCTGGAGAGTACAAAAGGTGGTAACGTGTCTCATGTGATTACTAACAAGAAGGCGGCTGAGAAACTCTTTGGCACAGGACACGGGAGCAATTCATCATTGTGCCCCTGACGGGAGAACCCAGGACGGAACAGGCCTTTGCTGAGTGGTCTGGTTGTAGGAAGCGGGTAATTCGCAGAATAGCACTGCAGAGTGGCTGGGACTGGAGCCCCATGGGACTTGGGGTGCTGGCAGTAAGGACCAGCAGGCCTCCCAAGCCCCACGGGTGCCCGGAGCACTGCGTCTGCTTCAGCTGGTTTGGGACACAGGCTGATGCAAGGTGAGCAATTCCAGGAGTCGCGGTCCTCCGTGCCCTCAGCGGGCCTCGGAGCTGTGTGGTCTGTCTCAGTGCACAACTGCCGCAGACCCTGAGTGGGAGGAGAGCCAAGGGCTGGAAGACAGAAACCAGAGTCTGCAGGTCTAGTCCAGGTGGCACCATCGCCGGCACAGCCCAGCTAGCAGCCCAGGGCTTCTCACCACCATCCCATCCAGCAGCCTGGCCCGGGGCCGGCTGCACACGGAGGCACCTGAGGGCAGAGCTGGGCGCGGGGCTGGAGGGGGCACCTGGCCCTGGGCTCTCTCGCATGGCCCAGGGCACCTGACACCCTTATGGAATCAGCCCTGGGGAGTCGGAACGCTGCAGAACAGGGAGCCTGCCTGAAAGGTCGGCACTCATCAAGAGGAGCCTGAATTCGGGTCAAAGTCACAAAATAGCATCATGCCCTCTTGAGGCGACAGGCCTCACCTTGAGGTGGTGGCCAGGAGAAGGGACAAGCACATGGTTAGCTGCTCACAAGTCTTTTTAGGCACCAGGAGGGGGAGCCACCTCCTCTGCCCCTTCCCTCCAGCGCCTCCCTGAGTCCTGGTGGGGCTGCCATGTGCAGAAAGCTTACCACACACCAGGCCAGGTACTATGTCAGCCGTGCTGGGGGGTCCTGTCACCTACCAGCTCACACAGTGGGAAGGACTCCGGGCTGTGACTCCCGAGTCCATTCCGTCTGCGTTCACCTGGCGCTCCCCAAGCTGACTAGAGGTGCTATCCGGTAGGGTCCCCAGGAACTGAAGTCAGAGACACCGTGGTGTCAGCCTTGTGCTGCAGAAGGAAAGCTAAAGTGAGCCGGGCGAGCACATCCTGTACCCAAGGTCGCTGGAGCTCAATTCTAAGATTCAGGATGCGACCGTCCCAGGCTGGTGGCCTCTCCTGTGATCCATGGATGTCCCCCACCCAACACTGACACCCAAGAATGCTTTAGAAGCTGTGTTTTATGGAATATGGCTGCTCCCTGGGTTGCTCCACCCTGCTATCCAGCACCAATAAAAGCCACAGAAGCTCCGGGAAGGCCACCTGGGCGGGTCCCCCAGGCCCTGACATGGGCTGTCCTGTCACCAAGCCTGAAGTGCTCTCACCCAGGAAAAGGACCACTGACTCTTCTCCATAAGAGAGAATTGTCCAGCCTATTTGTGTTTAAGAGACCACTTGTTCAGAGAATACGAATGTCACGGCCACCCTCCCCACAGGCTGCCTCTCCCCCCCACACACATACACACAGCCCTGCTTCTTGCCTCGCCCTCCCTGCTCCTTTAGCCCCTGGATACTGCTCTGAGCTCTGCCCTCGTTTGGTTGGATGCCTTTGAACTGGACACTCAACCTCCAAGTTGTCCTATTTCTTCAACTGGAAAACAAAGAAAATGATCACCACCTTCCTCGGGATGTGAAGAGGTCACTGGAAAGAATGACCTGGTATAAAATCAAAACCCTTTGGGCCGGCCCGGTGGCTCAGGCGGTTAGAGCTCCGTGCTCCTAACTCCGAAGGCTTCCGGTTCGATCCCCACATGGGCCAGTGGGCTCTCAACCTCGAGTCCTGCAAGGGATGGTGGGCAGCGCCCCCTGCAACTAAGATTGAACATGGCACCTTGAGCTGAGCTGCCTCCTGGATGGCTCAGTTGGTTAGAGTGTGTTCTCTCAACCACAAGGTTGCCGGTTCGACTCCCACAAGGGATGGTGGGCTGTGCCCCCTGCAACTAGCAATGGCAACTGGACCTGGAGCTGAGCTGCGCCCTCCACAACTAAGACTGAAAGGACAACAACTTGAAGCTGAACGACATCCTCCACAACTAAGATTGAAAGGACAACAACTTGGAAAAAAAGTCCTGGAAGTACACACTGTTCCCCAATAAAGTCCTGTTCCCCTTCCCCCAATAAAATCTTAAAAAAAAAAATCAAAACCCTTTGCTTACGTGCAAGGAAACCTGCTGCATAAACGAGCTGCTTGACACAGGGCCCGTTTGGTACAATTGTTTGAGGTCAGTGTTGTTAATTTTCCAGACAAAATCCCAAAAGGTCAGGGTGGGCCAAAAGGCAAACCTGCCCTTTGCAGGGGCCTTTCCTGTCAAATTAATCTGACAACTCGCTGGACCAGTGAGTACGGAGGGAGCCTGTGGCCTTGAGGTGGGTGGGGGGCTCCCGGCTGGAGACAGGCAAGAACACCCAGCCCTGTAGGTCCAGGGCTCAGGCCCGCGTGGGTCTTCTTACCTCATGATCAGGGAATGACACCCATTCTACACCCTAGGGTCTCGTCCATTGTCTGGTCTGAGCTTCCCAAGGCCCACGTGGGGGCTGTAAGGGTTCCCCATTACAGAGAAATAAGCAGACTTGGTCAAAGTCACAGGGATCATAAGCGGGTGAGAGCTCGGCCTTCCGTCTCTGTGGCTGCTGGGCACCCCGTACGCAACGCAGCCCTGTGAGCTGCTGTGCAGAGAGAACAGAATAACGTCGGGGAGGCCCTCTGGACAGCGGGACGCTCACGCTACACTAGGCTGCCCAACGGGAATTTAATGTGAACCTCAGATGTAATTGTTCCTTTAAATCTCATACCTGGAAGTGTGTTCCGATTCGCCCAACCCCCAACCCCACCTCTGGCAACCACCAATCTGCTCTCTGTAACTACGAGTTTATTTTTAAGTTTCCACATATAAGTGAGATCAAACAGCATTTGTCTTTCTTTGTCTGACTTATTTCACTCAACACAGTGCCCTCAGGGTCCATCCAGGTTGATGCAAATGACAAAATTTTCTTCTTTTTTATTACTGAATAATATTCCATTATCTATCTAGCCACACACACACACACACACACACATATATATATCTCACATTTTTACTCATAGATGGATGCTCAGGTGCCTTCCATGTCTTGGCTAGTGCAAATAATGCTGCAGTGAACATGGGGTGCAGGTATCTTTTCAAAATAATAGTTTGGTTTTCTTTGGATGAATATCCAGAGTGGAATTGCTGGGTCATAAAGTGGCTCTACTTTTAATTTTTTGAGGACCCTTCAAACTGTGGTCCACGGCGGCACCAGTGCACATTCCCACCAGCAGAGCACAAGGCTCCCTTTTCTCCACATCCCGTCTTCTCGATGACAGTCATTCTGACAGGTGTGGGGTGACATCTGACTGTAGTTTTCATCTGCATTTCCCTGATGATGAGTGATGTTGAGCACTTTTCATGTACATATTGGCCATCTGTATATCTTCTTCGGAAATTTTTAAATTTTCCGATAACCACATTTAAAAATTTGAAAAGAAACAAGTAAAAGTGATTTTAATACTATATCTTATTTAAGCCTATATACCCAAAATATTACTGCAACATGTAATCAATATAACAAGATTGTCAATGAAATATTTACCTTCTTTTTTCCATACAAATCCTTGGAAATCGGTGTGTATCTTGTACTCCCAGTACATCTCAATTAGCACTCGGTCAATTTCAGGGCTCAGTGGCCTCTCTGTGGGACAGCTCAGCTATACCCAACAGCCGGCCAGGCCCTCCCTAGAAAGCTGTTTGTAACCCCAGCAGCTATGAGATTAACCAAGGCCGGTTTAGAGCTGCAGAACTCCTTAGGCTCAGGAAACATGAGAACCAAAGCAACCAGAGCACTAATCCTGCCAGAGGTCTCCAGCATTGACTTTTTCACCAGAACCTTTTTCACAACAAAGACCTGAGGCAAAGCCTCCATGCAGGAGAGAGATCAAATTAGAGATCTCCAGCTGAAGGGGTCAGACCAGCCACCAAGTCTCCACAAGGTGTCCCCAGAAGCAACACCCTGGAGATTTAAGAATTCAAATACCACAAATTGAAAACTGCTGGTGGAATCCAGCCTCACCCCCGTACCTCAGATGCAGCCATGACAGTGGCGGTCCTGCATGTGCCTGGAAGTCAGAGGGACGGGGGCTTGAATCCCAGTTTGGTCACTTACTAGCTGTGTGACCTTGGAAAAGTTACTTAACCACTCTGAGCTCAGTTTCACCATCTGTAAAATGGGATTAATAACAATACCAACCTCACAGGCAGTACTGTAAGGATTGAGAAACATAAAATAGAACATCCAGGATGCCAGCTGGCACACACTAGATGTTTAATAAGTGATAACTTTTATTATAATAATTCCAATGTACCAGAGAGCTCTCACTATCTCAACCACAAATGAGACGTACTCATCACCTTGTAGCCACTTGCCTCCTGAGGTGGTTCCACCTGACAGGAGCCGACAGGTGAAAAGTAGTGAAAAGTACAGCCTGCTTCGTCTGGAGGCTCTCCCACCTGTGTCCTCCATCCTTACCCTCTCTAACTTCAAGTCCTGAGAGGTGGTAATTTAGTGACTCATGATAGTAAAACAGAGTTAGCAGTAAACACTTTTTCAGTTGTAGCTCACTTTGCCTCCCCAGCTGGACTCCTGGGAGCAGCGCTGGTGCCTTCATGAGTCTTTTCAGTCTCCCACTGTCCCAGCACTAGTGCACAGCGCTGGCTGAATAACCACCTAGGCATGGAGGATGGACGCTGGGCCTCACGGGAGAGTCCATTTGTAGTTCGTGCCCTCTGAGCTCGGCCAGCGTCCAGCAGCCCCATCGGGGGGGCTCTGTCATCACCCAGCTGCAGGCTCCTCTTTCTACTTACAGCCCAGGTGGCTGCCAGCTGTCATCTTACTAATCCAGAGAGAATAAAGGCTAAGGACAATGCTTTGTAAGTGGCCAAAGACCTCCAAAGGTAAGGCAGGCTGTGCATCTGTCCACTTTTACACTGAATGAAGAAACCAGTCATTGGGTGCTTCTACCCCACAAGGCTTCACTTGCTTGGGCGCGGTCCTTTTACTTTTTGCTTTTTCTTTCTCTTCTGCCCTCTTCATAACAGAAATCCATTGTAGGATTTAGGTGAGGGTGCCGGTGGGAAAGCCTTATCAGTCATCTTGCCGTCCATCAAACCATCCCCAACTCAGTGTTTACAACAACCGTTTATTTGCTCCCGATTCTGTGGTCGGCGTTTGGGCTGAGCTGGGCTGGCTCCTTTGTTCCTTGTGTTCTCAGCTGAGCTTCCTCACATGTTTCACGAGGTGGGTGCTATGGACTGTATGTTTGTGTGCCCCCAAATTCGTATGTTGAAAGCCTAACTCCCAATTGGATGGTATCAGGAGGTAGGGCCTTTGGCAGGTAATTAGGTCATGACAGTGGAGCCGTCTTGCAGGGATCAGTATCCTTATAAAAGAAGGAAGAGAGCTGGGGGGATGTCCAGTCTCCAGGATGGTGAGAAACACAACTTTGCTGTCTATGGCACCCAGTCTGTGCCTACTTGTGACAGCCCATGCTGATCGAGACAGTTAGCACTCAGGAGACTGGCTGGTCACCGACGTCCTCACTCATGTGTCAGGCAGGAGGCTGGGTCAGTGGGTCGGTGTGGCCTTGGTTCCCTTTCACATGACCGCCCATCCTCCAGAAGGTCAGACCACGCTCTCTGCACAGGGGGAAGCATTTCCAGAGAGCAAGGGCAGAGGTCCCCGCCGAGGCTGAGGCTCAGAAGTCACACAGTGTAACTTCTACCACATTCTTTTGGTCAGAGCACGTCCGGGAGCCAGCCCAGATCCAAGAGAAGGGAGACAGACTCTGCCTATAGCTGGGAGGAGTGACATGTGTGACCAGGGATGGAAGGAATTGCTGAGTTGTATGAGAGGTAACCAATATGTAGGATTAAATCAGACATGGGCACCCAGGCTTGGCTCAGGGAGCGCCTGTGGCCAACAAAATGAACAAAAATTCTCCGTTCCTTGTCTGGCTTAGCCTCTAGAAAACGGAGTGCTTTAATCCAGATGTTGTCTCTTCCCAATCAGAACTGCCATCCTCTGTGCTTAGGCCAGGATGACAGATACCATGGGCCTGGGTGGCACCCACTGTCAAGCTGCCTCCCAAATGTCCCTTTCACCCACCTTTTCTCCATGTCCACTGTGCCCCATCCAGGCCAAGTCACCATCACATCTTGCCTGAGCTATCGATCGCAATGGTGTTCTAACTACTCGCCTGGTTTAAGTGTCCTTTCCTCAAGGATATGTAGGTGATCTGACCAGGTGATTAAAAACATGTCCAGTGGTGGGTAGATGAGACCCCTCCCCCCAACATGTCCCATCATAGCCCCTGGAATCTGTGACTATGCTACATGACAAAGGGGGATTAAAGCTGCTAATTGCTGACCTGAAAATGGGGACATTATCCTGGATTATCCAAATGGTCTCCAGTACCCCATTGATCATTAAAAGTGGAAGAAAAAGGCAGAAGAGGAGTCAAAATCCCATCTAATTCCATCATCTCTGTCATTTCTGGGTCAGTCTACTGACTGGTTTTTCTCCTGTTTATGAATCACATTTCCCTGCTTATTTGTATGTCTAATAAATTCTGATTGGTTGCTAGCATTGTGAATTTTATGTTTACTGCTAGATTCTATCGTATTCCTATAAGTTATGTGGGGCATATTCTGGCAGGCAGCTAAGTTATCTGTGAATTGGCTTGATCTTTTCATGTCTTCTTTTAACTCTTTTAGGGTGGGTCTAGAGTACCCTATCGTAAGACTCCTGGAGCCCCACTTCTAGCACGTGGCCCCTCCAGGACCCCTGAGAGCCCCACTATTCAACATGGTCTGCACTCTGGCTAGGAGCCTTGTTTGAACTCTGGGAATTTTTTTGTTTATCTTACAGCTCCCTGATGCCTGCTATTTCTTTGGAGGTTGTTCCTGCCCAACCCATTAGGGTTTCGCCCTACACATGTACAGATTGGTCTTTGGCCAAAAACTTGAGGGAATCCCTATGCAGATTCCTGGAACTCTGCCCTTTCAATTCTAGCCCCGTTCGTTTCCCCACCTCCAATTTCATTCTCCTCTTCTCAGCAAGATTGCCAGGCTCTGTTTGGATGTCTCCCTCGCTGTGCTGCAGTCTAGAAATCACCTCCAACATACTCAAGGGGAATTCTAGGCATATTTCTGGAGCTCCTTGTCTGCATAGTTCCCTCCTAAAATTTCCAGCTACCTTTTCCTCCCCAAACTCAGCTCAGCAAGACTTCCTGAAACACAGTCTAGAAAATGCCTCACGTCAGAAAGCCAGGACAATCAGAAGACTCACCTCACTTGTTTGCCTTCTCTTGGGACCACAGCCCTGCGCTCCCTGTTGTCCAAAGCCCATAAAGTGTTTTTTCATATATTTTCTCCAACTTTCTAGTTGTTTATAACAAGAAGGTAAGTCTAGTCCCAATTATTCTGTCATGCCAGAAGCAGAAAGCTTGTTTACTTTTAACAATGTAACAATTTTCAACCGAAAAATTGTGTGGTCATATTTAGCCTGCCTGCTCCACCGGAATGGGAATGGAAGCCACCTGAGGGCAGCATGATGTCCACATTGCACACTATGGAATCCCCAGTGCCTGCACCAGCGTGCAACGTAGTAACAACTATGAAGAAAAATAAATGCTATTGCAATCCTGGGGCTAGATGTTGGTGAATCAGTGAAGGGAGACAAAATGAGGGGGCGGAGGGAGGGGAATGGAGCACATGGCACCAAGAGAATGCCAGGGCCCGAGTGGTGGCCAGAGTTGCATTTGGATCTCATTTCCAGCCTGGACTGTCCCTGTGACACATCTTTCCACTTGAATCTGGGCATTTTTACAATAAAAGATTGGCAGTAAATGCTTCAAAATGCTAAAGCAGTAGACTGTTAAAGCAGTAGACTGTTTTCCAACCTTTCTGTAATGTAGTTTGAAAATTTTGAATACTTTTTAAAGATCCTCACATGTATTATTGTCTATGAATTTATTTCATGACAAATTCTGTGTCGGGGCAAACTTCAGGTTGCTGTGTGGTAAGAGGCATTGGCCCACTGATGAAACCATGTCCCCTGCAGGGTGCCCTGCCCGACCTCAAAGAGCTGTGATTTCTGTCCCCCAAGGAACAGGGCCTCAGGTGTCACTAATTCCCACCCTCACTCACACTCCTCCCATCGGCTCAGTGTGTTACAGAAGTTTCTGGATTGCTCCAGTAGGTTTTATAGATGTTGGCTGATACACAATTATGGAGTCACACAACTTGCAACCTTAACAGAGATAAGCCACAAAAGGTCTAACCAGTGTTGGCCCAGGGCTACCTCCAACCTAAAACACCAAGTGAGTCTGCTGTCTGATGTGAGAAATCACTAAGGGACCTAGATTACGAGAGATACCCAATCTCTTTGCAAGTAGGCGTCTACCGGCACATCACCATTGGTCCATTTCATACGTCTCTTATATTTGTTTCCTGTCACTCTTACTGCCACCTCTGAAAATCCCATGGGCAATCATTCTATTGTTAATTGTCTGTTTAATGTGCATGTTTTTAATTTATGCAAATACTGTTGTTCTGTATTCTATTGTTTCTTGCTTTCATTTACTAAATAATATATTTGCTCGGATCCATCCACGTTGCCATGTCTACATCTAATTTGTCGTTTTGAAGGCCACGTAACAATCCATGGTGTAGGCATTACGTTATCTAACCACCTCCCCACTGATGGACAGCAGCTTGCCTCCAGCTCCCACTAACAGCACTGCAACAGACAGTGCTACACACATTCCTGTAGGTGCCTGTGCAAGAATTTCTTTAAGACATATATCCTGGAGGGGAACTGTGGAGTCGCAGAACATATGGCAAAATATTACCAGCTCACTCTCGACACATCTGTCCAGTTCCTCTATCCCAGCGTTTCTCAACCTTGGCACTAGACATTTGGACATTATTCCGTTGTGGGGCTGTCCTGGGCACTGTAGATGTTTAGCAGAATCCCTGGCCCCACCCACTGGATGCCAGCAGCACACTCTCGCTCAGTGGTGATGGCAAGAATGCCTTCCACACTACCAATCACCCCCAGTTGAGAATCCCATTGGTATTACCTCTGATTTTTTCTTGATAAGCAATTATTTTAAGCACCTTTTCATGTTTTACAGTCTTTAAGGATTTTTTGTTCATTTTGTTGAGGTTGCTGGCCTCGTTTTGCAGGAGTGCCCTATATATTCTTGATACTCATCCTTTATTGCAGTTGACATGGCAAACATCTCCCACCCTTTCAGCCAATTAGCTCTACCCATGGCAGACTTCGTTGACAGAAATCCTAAATTTTCATGTATTAGATTCAATATTTTGCTTTATGGTTTGTACTTTGGACCTTTTTATTAAAGAATTATTTCCTTGCCCTAGGTCATGAGATATGTCCTGCTATTAACTTTATACTTTTGTTTTATAATTTGGTCTTGACTCCATGTGGAGCCCACCTTGTGTAGTGTTGGGTAGGAGTCCACATTTCTCTCTCCATATAGTGAACCCTCCTTCCCCTGCTAGTCTGTGGTGCCACTTTCATTGTAAACTAAGTTCCCATAAATGTGTGGGTTTCATCCTGTTCTATCGATCTAATCATCCACCCGTGCACCAATACCCACAAACTGTATCTCTATGGCCTTGTTACATGTTTTCATCACTGAGAGAGAGCAAGGCCCCCTATTCTGCAGTGAACTCTTATTTTCCATCTACAATTTGGTGTAAACTTGTCAAATGTCTCAAAACATCCAACTGCAATTTTTGTTGAGGCTGCACTAACTTTATAAAATGATTTGGGGAAAACTAACCTTTTTACAATACTTAAGTTATCCCACCCAGAATTACTCAGATCTTCTTCCACATCTTCTGTTTCATTTTTATAGTTTTGTCTAATGAAGTCTTCGTATACTCAAAGTTGATTCCTGGACACTTTATATTTTTGATTGCCATTAGGAGTTGGTATCTCTTAAGTTTCTAGTTGGAATCGCTGCTCTTGATTTTTGTTAAGTTGATCTCATATCCAGAACTGCTCACTAGCTTTCTGCCTCATTTCCCCCAGGGGCCCCCCTCTTGGTATCAAGCCACCTGAAAGGCTAAGTTCATCAGAAGACCATGGGATCAGACCAAAGAAACTGCTAGAAAAGCCCCACGAATACCCCCAAACCACAGAGCACATTCTTGCCCCGATTCAACACCTGCCCTTCCAGCTGCAAAGTGCTGACCACGCCCAGGCCCATTCTGTCTGTGTTGATGGCTCCCTCTTTGCACAGAAACACTTTTTTTAAAGATATGTTAGCACCACATACTCAGCTACCATGAAAGTTGCCACACCTACAGGCTCGAGCTATTCCGCCTCCTCACACGTGTGGATGCAGACTCCACATGCTGGCCCACAGGCTTCTGCAGTCACCCCACAGCAGCGAGTCAGCGGGTCCACTCACTCGCTCACCCAGGAATCTCAGGTTAAGGTGGCAAAGGTCCCCTGGAGGAGAAGCCTGTCAGCCTGAATCACCATTTTCCCTGAGCGGTACATTTTAAAAACTTTGATATGGAAAATTGACATCTAGAACTCTCCTCAATCTAGATGGTAACTTACCACCAGCTCACTAATGAAACAGGTAGGATTGGCCGGCCATGCTGAATTCTGTATTTCTTCCAAGGAAAATCAGCTCAACCAGATCCAAGGTGGGAGCTCTCTCAGGGAGATAACATCTGCCCTGCCCAGTCAGTCACACGATGCGCTAAGTTTGTCCTTTGAAAGACGCGTGTGGCTTCCATGTCACCCCAAGGCTGCAGAGCGGCCCCCCAGGACACAGCCCACCCCTTCTGCTGGCGACCTGTGCACCTCAGCCCCACTTCCCACCAACTTTCAGGGGACCTAAAGGGGCGAAGAGGGCCCTTCTGAAGCCGTTGCACACTGGTTTAACAAGTACCAAAGAATCCTTTGTTCTCTGTGTTCAACAGGAGTCATTCCAACAGGCTTTCTGGCAACAGCTGAGGCCCAAACAAACACATCTAGAATATTTTAAATGGCTTTATTAAAGGCTATTAATATAAAATACAACCAAGTTACAAGTAGTCAGTAAGAATTTTCATTTTTGAAAATGTGTATCAAATAAAGGGAGGCTGCTCTGATATCTATGTGGGGGGGGACTGTAACCCCCACTGTTCCCAACGTGGGCAGCGCTCCCAGACCTACAGGGTGGGGGACGAACCCCCAGATGAAAGAACTGAGTGGGTTCTGACTTCTTGGGAGAGATTTTGCAAAATACCCAAAGCAAGACACTGAATCCTTGGGCTGACTCCCAGGTGTAGGGGGCAGGAGTGGGCGGAAATCCAAAACACTATATAGGCTTGAGCTGAAAAGTGTGCATTTTAAAAATAACAAACAGAAACTCCTGGTTTTAGAAGCGCCATATTGATACTTGGGGGGAAAAAGATGGCAAACATAAGAGCTCAACTTTCCCTCATCTGGACACACTGAACACAGATTCCCAGGGGACGGGAAGGAACCACCCTTGTACAGACTGCAGGGTTAAGAGGAGCTGAAGGTCAGACAGGAGGGGCCCACGAGCCAGTGTCCCCCAGGCCTTCGCTTTTCCCTCGCACAGTTCTTTACTTCCAAAAGCAGAGCAAAGCAGCTCGGCATTAGGACTGCCTCCAGGGTTTCCCGGGAGGATTTGAAGGGGATATTGGGCTCTGTGGGAAATTAGAATTGTCTCCCGGAACAGACAGGTTGCTGTGGGCTAATCATCCCAGGCTGTGGATCTCTCCTCCCTGCGACCAGCACCAAGGAATACAGACTCACATCGGCAGCTCTCCTTGTTTTCAAGGGACCCAGGTTCATGCACGGGGTCCACGGCAGCTCAGGCTCAAGGCTGCTGTGAGGGCTAGCCCGATGCCACACTGGTGGGGGTACTTCTTGGCTTCTTTTCCCTCACCACCATGCTAGAAATCTGTTTCCCTTTTATGTTTCAACTGTACTTAAATGCTACAGAAACAACCTGTATTTGCCATGATACAGTCACCAAAGCAGGAAGGTCAAATCCAAGACCCGAAGGGGCCAAATGAGGTTTAGGGACATTAAGCAATTGGCAGAAACCAAACAAAACATTGGCTAAGCCACAGCTTTGGCAGAAACTTTCCTGGAAAAAAAGTTTCCATGTGCTTTACCTTGGAGCTAGATAAAATATTCTGGAAATCATTTCAGAAGGTCTTGTGAAGCAGCAAGGCATCTAAAACAGACACATTCTGCTACTGAGACAAGGCGCTCGCTGGCAGGACTCGCTGGGATTAAGGCTTCAGGTGAGAACACAGTGAGAAGTGACATGCAGATCATGCTTGGACACATCCGGCAGCTCAGGGGCCAATGGTCAGGGCACAGCTTCCCAGGGTGAGGCCCATATGCCCCCCACCCCGTCTGGGGCATGGGCCACCGTGCTCCCTTGGCTGTCTGGGAGTCACCCCACCAGAGCAGCCACAGGCAGTCCCACTCCAGGAGCTGCCATTGCTATGACCACAAAGGTCTCCAGGGGGCGCTGCTGGGTCCCTGCAGCAACTGGACTCTTGTACTTCTGTTGGGGGTCAGGGTTGGGGGAGGGTCCACGGTGACACAGCTTGACCAGTCCTTGGGATGAAGGAACCCGGCTCTCCCTGCCAGTCTCACGCTGGAAGGTCTAACAACTCATCAGAAGAGCCCTTTCCTCCAGCAACACCTGCCATCAACCTTTCCTGCTGCAGATGCGCAGGACAGGGGACACCCACAGGCCACATAAGTAGAGAACTCCAAGAAAAGTGGTAGCCCTACAACCGCTAAATCTAGATACAAAATAATGAAACGTTAATACAAAACTTCAAAACATGCAACTCTTAAACAATGATGAATAGTTTGAGTAAGTAACTGGGCAGCTTAAAGACGCCCTCTGCTGTGTGCCAAGTCTGTTTCCTGGAAACAACGCGAGGGTGGAGGGTGGAGGGTGGCACTCGATGCAGGACATGTGACTTCAGCAAGGAGCGCCCTGGGCAGCTGGGAGCATGGGGGTGGGGGGTGTGCAAGTCATTCCATGGTCACAGCCAGCATGCTGATGTCACCGCTGCTGACACGACCCACGACCATCCATCCAAGGTAACCACACACACTCAAAAAAGGAAGGGGACGAAAGTGGGGATGGGAATCACGATTTCTGTGACATGGCTGAGAAAACCCTTCCTCTGAGGAGGGGAAAAACTGGGTGCAGCTGGAACAGAAGTTTTATTTGTAAGATTTCCTGAATTCCTGTCTTTAAAAAATCCAAGTGTAAAATCCAAACCACTGAAAATAACATATATATCTGGTCTTACCAAAAAGGGAAAAAGCTGGAAATCTGGACAAGGCAATATTTACGAGTTTTCAGAAGATTAAGAAAAGTGCACAGAAACTGGAAAAGACCCAGGGGAATGCTGCCCGTTGTATCCTCCTCCGTCACACCACTTAGGAAAACATACTGGGGTTCTTGTTTTTTTGTGGGGTTGTTTTGGTTAACACATTTTACCAGTTGTCCAGAAAATCAAACCCCGTCTTCAAGATGACATTACTTGAGCCAACCTGCAGAAGGGACAAAAACACCAAAGTAAGGCATGAGGGGTTTTAGTCACGCATAATCTAAAAACGGCATCTCATTTAAAATGACCCAAATGAAATAGCCTGTTTCTATCTCAGAGGGCCCCGACCTCAATTTGCCTCCGTGCTTGAAACCAGAAAATTAAATACAATTCAATGCAAGCTCCACTCTGTGAGGATGCAACACTCCCTTTTCCATCCTGACATGCCTGCGAGCAACTTCCAGACCTACCTACAGAGAAAAGGAGAAAAATGTATCTTTTCTCTTTCTGATGACAGGCATGTTTAAAGTTAAGTTGTCATAAGATATTCATCATGGAATGAGACAACATACTACAAATATAGTCTTCACAATGTAACACAGACACACACACACACACACACACACACACACACACACACACAGACCTGCAAAGTTGAGGGAATAAAAAATATGGGGAAAGGATGTAAAGCTTCCTTCTTCATGTTCTGTGGAAGGTTCTGGAGTGATTTTCCCTAGCCCAGGGTCATTCTTCAGATCAAGGATCAGCCACTTAAGTGATGTGGGATTGACATAAAGGGCCGCTGTTAGCCGGGACTGTCTCCAGCTGCTGCAGTGTTCAGACCCATTCCCACAGGCTCCCACCAGCCACCTGTGATGTGAGGTGGTCCTTTCCTCCAGTGCAGCACAAGCAGGGGCCAAGCTGCGGCCTTCCTGGGCACTTGTCCCTCTACACAGCGGGCACACAGAAAGTGCTTACATGGTGGCAATGGCCTAGGCAGCCTCCCTTGGAAGCTTGTTTCAGGCCCCGTTTTGCTGCCTCCGAGACTAAGGCAGAATGAGCCAAAACCTGACAGAACCAAGGAGTCCAGGCAAGCTGTTTTGGGGTTGCCCACCAGTTTCTTACATGCGGTGACATTTCACTGTGTGCTTTGCACTCAGAAAGCTGTTCCTCCAGAGGATTTCATGCGTTTTTTCTGACTCTGCTCCCCACACTTTCCTGTGCCTCTTACAATTACGACACTCATATATTTTACGTAAGTGCTTCCTTCAGAGGAGGACCCAACTGCAGAGGATCAGAGGAAGACGACTAGTTGGGGAGATGGGCCAGCCCGGCACATCTGTGAGGAGGAGCCCAGGGCAGGGAGGTTAGAAACCCAAAGAGAAGAGAAAGGCAGAGACCAGGATGCAGGAAAGGAAGGGGCCAGACGCGCTGGCTGAAGATGGAGGGTAAGCCTAGAGGAGGAGAACAGTTGGGGAACTGAGGTGGCCCTGATGTGGGCAGATAGAGCGTCCACTACAGGGCCCCTTCTTCAGGAGAACAGCTGACCAGGTCATCTGCTGAGAGAGGCATGGAAGCACCCGGAACCCATTCCAGGAAACACCCAGAGGATGACCACAGCCCAACAACAAAAATGCACTGATTAAACCTGGGCAAGGGGGTTGAATAGATATTTCTTCAAAGAAGACACACAAATGGCCAATAAGTGACATGAAAACATGCTCAACATCCTAGCCATTAGAGGTAGGTCAATCAAATCCACAATGAGATAGGTACCATTATGATGGTTACTACCGTGTTTGCCCGAAAATAAGACCTAGTCGGACCATCAGCTCCAATGCGGCTTTTGGAGCAAAAATTAATATAAGACCCGGTATTATCATATCATATCATATCATATCATATCATATCATATCATATCATATCATATCATATCATATCATATCAAGTCATATCATATCATATCATATTGTACCCGGTCTTATATAGTAAAGATTATATTATAGTAAAATAAGACTGGCTCTTATATTAATTTTTGCTCCAAAAGACACATTAAAGCTGATTGTCTGGTTAGGTCTTATTTTCGGGGAAACACGGTATCAAAAAAGAAAAAGAAAAACAAGCGTTGGTGAGAATGTGGAGAAACTAGACTTCTTGTGCACTGCAGATGGGAATGTAAAATGGTGTAGTCACTATGGAAAACAGTATGGCTGTTCCTCAGAGTTAGACACAGAATTACCATAGGACCCAGCAGTTCCACTTCTGGGCATACTCCCCAAAGAAGTGAAAGCTGGGACTTGAACAGATATCTGCACCCACGTTCACAGCGGCACTATTCACAACAGCCTCGAGGTGGAAACAACCCCGTCCATTGATGGATGATGGATAAACAAAATGTGGTCCATCCACACAATGGCATATTAGCCTTAAAAAGGAAGGACATTCTGACAGAGGTGACCACATAGATGAACCTTGAGGACATTATGCTGAGTGAAATAAGCCAATCATAGAAGGACAAATACTGCATGACTCCACTCATATAAGGTTCCAGGGGAATCATATTCATAGCAGAAGTAGAAGGCGGCTGCCAGTGGCTGGGGGAGGGAATGGGGAGTTTTTGTTTAATGGGGACGGAGTTTCAGTTTTTCACGATAAGAGTTCTGTGGATGGATGGTGGGGATGGTTACATAACAATAACATGTATCTAACACCACAGAACTGTATACTTAATATGGTACTTTTTTTTAAATTGGAGAATACTGAGGAACAGTGTTTCTCCAGGACCCATCAGCTCCAAGTCAAGTCACTGTCCTTCAGTCTAGTTGTGGAGGGCGCGGCTCAGCTCCAAGTCCAGGTGCCGTTTTCAATCTTAGTTGTAGGGGTCACAGCCCACCATCCCATGCGGGAATTGAACGAGCAACCTTGTTGAGAGCTAGTGCTCTAAACCACTGAGCCATCTGGCCACCCCTGGGTACATTTTATGTTATATATTTAATCATAATTTTTTTAAAAATGTAAATATGTTGGAAAAAAAAGAAACAAAAACAGGAGATGCTAGCGTGGAGCCCAGCAGCGGGCACAGAGGTGGGGCCGGCGGGGGGGGGGGGAGAGGGGGCGGCAGGGGTGCCTGTCGCCTTGCCCACAGGTTCCAAAATCCACGCCCAGTCCTGAAGAATGGGCACTGGCTCTCTGGGCAGGGCCTGAAGAAAAGGGCTAATGTAGACACGAGCTGTGACAGTCCATGGGCTCAGGGGCCCTGGAGGCTCTGTTGAAAGTAGTGGGGCTTGCAGGCTGCCTGAGTGCTGGCAGGTTTGTTTAAAAGTGAGACCTTGCTCATCACAGCTAGGCCCATCTCAGGCTCCTGGGGTCCTGGGGACACCTCGTTTCCTCCTGCTGGCCGCCCTCATCTGTCATCTGTAAGCAGGTTGCCCCTCCCTCCCTCCCTGGGACTCCCTAGAAGACACAAATGCCAGGAAGCGTTGATGTCCCAGGACGCGCTGTCCGTCTCCACAACGGACAGCACATGGCCTCACCCCCATGTCATGAGCGGGCCAGCACTTCCCCCAGAAATGGTTCTCAGATGAGCCTATATCCAAAGTATTGCTTTGTTCATCATAAATCTCAAAACCAAGGTCTCCCTCTGAAACACGACTTTTTTTTTGGTTTTCTGCAATCCTCCAATGCTAGTTCCACTTAAAGTCATAACCAAACATTTTGTTTTCTCTTTGCTATCTCAATTTCCTAAGCATGCAGAATCACCGGTAAAGACGATGGTTTCTGCTCCCACAAGACGTGGGAAAGCCCTCGGAAGCCACTCCCGCTGACTGTTCTCTTGCACCGTCCCTCTGTCACGACACCCTCTCACCCAGGGGACCTCTCCCACCTTTCTGCTGCTTCTCCTCCACCTCCCAGGAAGAACCCTTTCTTTAGAGTTCCTCGCTGGACACCAGACCCTGCGCTGCTTGGAAATGAGTGGCCACGAGGGTCACTCCGTTGTCCCTGAGGACACGCACGGCACCCCTGGTGGTGCGTGCAGGTCCTCCTGCCTCCTCCACATCCCCTTCAGGACACATGCCCGTCCTTCCTAAGGCCCCGGCCCAAGGCCCACAGGCCCCTTGGTCAACCAGGCAGCCACACCCTCCACACTGACCACCTTCTCCTCACACGTTCCCTATTCACTGCCCCCCCACGATCCCTCCAACCTGCCCTCATACCTGTGGGGAAGGCAGTGAGCATCTGGGACGGAACCACGGGACAGACAAGTCATGGCCCCAAGACAGACGCACAGGCTCGTCTCCTTGCATGTCTATCAGTCACTGAGCTGGATAACCCAGCAGTCCTCACCCCAAAAGTCCTCTGAGGAGCAGGCAGGGGAAAGGAGGGTGGGGAAGAAAGCGGGGATGCCTGTGGCCCACCGCCCTCCTGAGGGAGGCCTCCCAGGTCACTCCTGGAGGAAGGCGCTGCGTACTCACCTCGGCAGGCACGGGTTCCCAGTACAGAGAATCCTCCGTGTTCTTCGCATCCCCCGGGACAGCCCCGGGAGAGGACAGCTTGCTCACCAGCACAGGCTCGGAGGTGGCTTCTCCCAGCGTGCTGCTGTAGGACAGGACCGGCGGGGGACCCTGGCGCTCGGCACTGGCACCGGGAAGGACACGTGGCTCCTGGCGGAGATGGCCGGGCCTCTCCTCCTTGGTCTCTGTGTCCTTGGGGGTGGGGTCCTGCCTACAGCAGACAGGCAAGACCTTTTCACCTCTCTCCATGGACTTGATCTGGCTAGGGGTCAGCGACTGGAACTCGGCCTGGGGCCCCTCCCCACGGGACCGCTCTGCATTGATCTTCCAGAAGGACGCTTCCTCTTCCTTCCGGCCAGCACCCAGAGCATCCAGGCTGGAGGGCTTGCTGCCCTGGGAGGGCCGGAGGGGCTGCGAGCCCTGAGAAGCTTTGGACGGTTGCCTCGGCTCGCTGGTGGAGCCACTGCTGGGCTCCTGGATGGACAAGGAAGAGACGCTGAACTCCATCTGACTCTAGGGCAGGACAGGGAGGAGAAAAAAGAAAGCAACCCTTAGAACCAACTGAACAGCTGTGCCAGCTCGCACCCCACCACCAGCAGCAGCAACGCTGGATATTGTCCATTTGCTGGAACTTTCTTTTTTTTCTTTTAAATGTGAAGATCTAATTGGCTTTATTAAGCCGTTCATGAGCTGGGCAGCGTCCTGTGTAGCAACTAAGAAGGACGCTCCCTGGAACCTTCTGTCACACAGGTGATTCCTTTCAGGACTGCCAGCCCACACCTGAAGCACAGCGGAAGCTCTGATTCCAAGACCCTGTCAGCATCCACACCACAAACAGCTCAGAGACTCCTGAATCTCTGCTAAGCACCCACCAGTCTCCTCAGGATTGGTTCTAGAGCCTTCCTGACGGGGAGCAGCAGGGCAGGTGACTGCCCTCCAGGGAGGGAGCCGAGGGAGGGTGCACAGCCTGCCAGAACACAGCACTGCAGAGGGTCAACACCCAGCCCCCACCCCCGCCTCTTTCCTGCCACCTACAGCAGCAAACAAGGGTGGAAAAAAACCAACCAAGCCAGACCCTGCCTTCCTGGATTAAACCAGGAAAGTCAAAGGTGGGCTTGAGTGCAGCTGCAGAGACCCGAGCCCTCTTCCCACCGGACCCCCTCTACCCACCCAACCCCCCACCTTCACACCTGCTATGGACTAAACTGTGTCCCCCAAATTCAAATGCTGAAGCCCAAACTCCCAAAACGATGGTGTTAGGAGGTGGGGCCTTTGGGGGGGGATTAGATTTAGAAGAGTCATGAGGGTGGGGGCCCCCATGATGGGATTAGCACCCTTGTAAGAAGAGACTTGAGACATGATCTTTCTCCTCACTGACAAGGACGCAGCAAGAAGGTAGCAGTCTGCAAACCTAGGAGAGGGCTCTAGGCTGGCACCCTGATCCTGCCTTCCAGTCTCCAGAACCCCCTTCTCCCTGCCGTCTGCAGGATTTGTTACAGCAGCCGTGTTTTCTCCCTGGAGACGCTCTGCTCGGCACTGCTCAATGCCTCACCCCAGTCCTGGTCCTGTAAGCCAGGACACGGCTGCCCGCCTGAGGCCAAATGCCCGAGGGCAGGCAGGACCCCCGGCACAGCCCACACCCCGGACCCAAGAGCCCCAGGAACGCTTTCCATGACCCAGCCCATGACACACAGCGATCGCTAAAGATGAGAGTGCTGAGCTGTTCTGACCAACAAACCCTTAGATGGAATCGGACACCCTCTGGAGCAGGACACACTGCAGGATGGCTGCACCCACGCCCTGTGGGACAAGCCCTGCCACCTCCGCCACTCCGCACGCCTTGACAGCACCTCTTCAAGTCACTTCCACACCCTCACAGCCCCCTGTTTGTTTTAAATGAAAGTAGTTGAACTACAATATAGAAAGCTTGGGAATTGGAAAAAAGAAGAAAGTCATTGATAACCCTCTTCCCATAATCTGCATTTTGTATTTTGTGTAATCTTTTTCATATACACACTTTGAGGTTGGTTTTCTTAACGTATACAATTTTGGGTGTTGTTTTCTCCCTTAATCATAAGCATCATGCACAGTATTACACAGCCTTTATAACCATTATTTTTAATAGGTGTAAAATATGAGGTGTGATCAAAAACTATAGTGAATGTTTAAATTTAAAAAAGATTACACTAAAAGACACATTGCCATTAATCCCCCTCAAAATACTCCACTTCGCTTCAAACACACTTATCCCATCATTCTTGCCACTTTCTGAAGCAGTGCTGGACGTCCTCTTTCATGACGTCCTGAGTGTCTTTAGTTGTGCTGTCATTGCTGCCTCGATGTCCTGAATCATTTTGACTTTGGGGAAGAGCCAGAAGTCGCACGGGGCCAGATCCGGTGAATAAGGTGGAGGAGGACACACTGTGATGGTTTTGACAGAAATGGCCGTACCAGAAGCGACGCGTGACAGAGCCTTTCCACTGTGATCTTAAAAGACGGTGAATGCTGCTGCCGATGTCATCCAACAGAAAGGCAGGGACCTTCAATACCAGAAGCAGTGTGTCGAACCTTAATGACAGTGTGTGACAAGCTTCAACTTATTCAGTGCAGTCGGGTGTGAGCTACGGTTGAGAGAAGGGGTGTTTTAAAGTGTGCCCTAAATCATCCTCCATCATGACAATGCTCCGTGTCACACATCACTTCTGGTATATGGCAATTTCTGTCAAATAAAAACATGGTGTGGCCTCATCCACTTTTTCTTTTTTTGGGGGGGCGGGGAGGGTGCAGCTCATAGTGGCCCATGTGGGGCTCGAACTGGCAACGTTGGTGTTATTAGCACCACACTCTAACCAACTGAGCTAACAGGCCACCCCGGTCCTCATTCACCTTATTCACTGGATCTGGTACCATGCGACTTCTGGCTCTTCCCCAAAGTCAAAATGATTCAGGATATCAAGGCAGCCACGACAGTGCAACTAAAGACACTCACAAAACAGGACGTCCAGAACCGCTTCAGACAGTGGCAAGAACGATGGGATAAGTGTGTGTGACACGAGGGGAAGTATTTTGAGGGGGGTTAATGGCAATGTGTCTTTGACTGCAGTAATTTTATTTTTATTTAAACGTTCATCGTATTATTTGATCACACCTCATGCCTCACTGAGAAGCTGTCCCGCCACCCACTGAACCACTTTCTTACCAATTTGCTATTTCTAATCTGTTATTGTAATTAAAGTCGTCTCAAACATCTTTGCGCACAGAGCTCTGCCTCATTTGGAGTTAATTTCTTCAGACAGATTTCCAGAAGTAAAACATCAAAACACAAAAGGGCATTTTCTTTAATGGCTCTAGGTGCACACATATTCCCTACCACACTTGCTTTCCTGGAGTTGCCCCAATTCCTACCCCATCAGCTTTCCACCAGAGCAGCATTATCAGTCACGGCTCCCATGTTACCACTGAGTAAAATCGTTTAAAACTGCTTGTGTTAACTTAAATATGACACATGGTTCTTTATTACGTTAATGTATATTCCTTCACTTAGTAATGGTTGATTCAGGTCTTTCCGTTTTTACAAACAGCCTTCGCCTGAGTGGGCACAGACATGTTTGTTAGGACAAGGGTGCAAACGTTGCTTTTCCTGTAGGAACTGCAGGCCCTGAACCCAGAGAGCTACAATGTTCTCAGTCTGAGACTTCCAGAAGCCCGGATTCTGGTGGCCAGGTGCCTCCCCCCGCAGGGCCAATGAGATGACAGGGCCACGAAGAACTCACATTCATATGGCAAGCACTGGCTGCCTCAAAGCTCAATGCTATGAGAAAGAAAACCCAAGAAAAAGCCACCAACGCTATGGCTGTGACAGGTGCTGTGGTTCAGGACAAATGCAAACTACCGGAAGCATCCAGTGCAGCGGGCACTTTTTGTTGTTGGTTTTGCTGTTTTTAAACTTTTCTTTTTACAAATGAAAAACCGGAGGTTTGGAGCAATTGAGTAAATCGTTTGACCTCAACCAGGATTGAGTGAGCCCAAGGCCTGAGTCCGAGCTGGGGGCCATGGCACACAGGAAACGCAGGGCCATCAGGGGCGACATCCACATGAGCAGCACAGAGCCTCGTATGTAGCAGGATTCCTGCATGTCAAGGACCTAATTTGACTTTTAAAGGATTATTTCTTAGTGAACCATTCTCTATGCTCTGGCTATCTCCCGATTCCACAACAGAATGGAACAGCTACTGTGGGCACAGAGGGGATGGTTTCTTTAAATAAGCAAATTGCTAAAAATAGCTCAAAGTGTGGACCAAGACTCAGAGAACAGAGTTGACTTTGACCTGGAAATTGCATGTGAGGAAGGCACTTAAGAGTGAGCGCTTCGTCAAGCCCCAAGCTTTTTTAGGATCAGCAATTTCTCTGGTGGGGAATCTCTGCTTAGAAGCCTCTGGAAGGCGAGGCTGAACATGGGTCTACGTGGAGGGCAACAAGGGGCCGAGCCAGGGGAGCTGCAGAGACGGCGGCCAGAGTGGTTGCAGGACTGCATTGGGTGCTGTTGAAAGGGCACTTAGCTGCCTGTGACAGCCTCAAACAGGACAGAGGCTGTTCCCATGGCTCCTTCGGCAACTGGAGGCATGTGACAGCTCCTCAGGGGAGGGTGTCACCTGGTTAGAAGAAGTAGGTACCTGGGTTGGGGGGCTTTGGTGTGAAAATGGGGAAAACAAGAACTTACAGAAGGAAAAAAAAGTGCCAGCATATCTGCCCCTGAGTCTTTTTCCCTCGGCATATGTTGTTTCTCATTCTGCAAATAAAATATGACTACAATCTCCTTGATCAGCTGTGCTGGTGCCAGGTCTCCTCCCCTTGCTCACCCCAGAGGAAAAGGGTTTGTTATTTGTACTTAACACACACACCTGTGGGGAAGGGGCCGGGAGGAAGGGAGAGGGGCAGCCGGGGATATTTTCTCCTGTTGGGACCTCGTCTTGCTCACTCCAAAAACTGTAGTCCCCAGGGATCCCGCGATGTAAAGGTGCCTGAGCATATGGACCAGGGCAGAGTCAAAAGTGGCTCCAAACTCACTGCAATGAGGGGCAGTCATACCTGCGGGTCATCTGGAAGGGGCCCTTTTCACTTGGGCTCCCTTGGCCATTTCTTTTTTTTTTTTTTTTTCCCTTGGCCATTTCACTTCCCTGACTCGACCCCACGGGTCTATCTTCCCTGCAGCCATGTGCCCTCTCGTCCTGGACGGCCTTTGCTCGCTGAACTATCTCCCTAGAGATGCCCCAGCTCATCCCTGGGCCCCCTTGATGCCCAACCAAGGCACTTTCAGATGTGGCCACTCCTGTCCCCTGCCTCCCTTCAAATCTGCTCCTCAGTAACCACAAAACCACCCGCCAGCCTGCACTTGGGCTTTTTCTTTTTCTAGTACAAATGGAATGATCACCACTGTTACCTGCTGGGCTGTTGTGAAGGTTACCTGTGCAGGTGCCCTCAGGGTTTGAGAACAGTGCCCGGCACACAGCAAGCGCTCAGTGAACAAGCCAGTCTGCTCTCCTGGTTGTGTGGTCTGAGGTCAGCTAAGCTCCACGTCCATCATCACAGTCATGAGGGATCCCCGCTGGATATAGGCTCCCTCACACCTTCCCCTGGTCACCAGGGCGTCGCATGTAGTGACTGTTCCCACAGCCGGGACAGGCAGGCGTCGTCCATGCAAGAACAGCGGAGCTGGAGTGAATACACCTGCATCTCCTTCTGTGGGTGCCCAGTGTGGGCCGAGGAGTCTGAGCTGTGAATCTCTTCACAGGTACTATGCTCAGCCACTGTTCTGTCCTGGGGACTCTCCCAGAGGGACTGTGACCTACTCACCTTCTCCCAGGCCTTTGAAGGGCATGCCATGCTGCAGGTTCTGGGACACGGCCCTCTGACACTGTGATACATCAGCGAACAGGAGGGGGACAACCCAGCCTCATGGAAGTGACAGGGTATCAGAGGGACCCCACTGGACCCTGCGATGAGTGCAAGAAAGTGGAAAGACAAAGTTCTAGGTGGAGTTTTCTTATTTCTGGAGAAAATGTCTTTTCCAGGTGTGGAGGGAGAAAGAGCTCTTGGGAAAGGAGGTGCTGCCAGGCCCGTCGCACAGCGCGGGGCCACACCCAGAGGAAGGACGCTGCGTGTGCAGAGCAGCTGATGGGCAGCGCCCTGCGGCCATGTCGGTGTGGGGGCTCAGCTTGGTGGCCTTAGATCACCGAGACTGGCTACGGGGAGTAAATAGGAAGCCCTCTCCAGCCCAGCGATGCTGACTGCCCCACCTCTGTGTCCCAAGCGCCAGCTGAAGTCCCGGCGGGGAGTGCCGAGAGAAGTCGGCCAGCCCATGTGGGGAACTGGGTCTCAGCTGGCCACGTCCGTTCTAAAATCAGAAAGACCACAACTGAGCCCAGTATCTATTTTTACGTCCCACTCACTGGAGAGGAATGTGTAAAATTTCAGCAAAGGGGTAGTACCCGCAGCCAAAACTAACTGTTTGGTTTGGCAGCCTCAGCAGATCTAAGCTGTTGAACAAAGGCTGCAGAAACATTGTCAGAAGACACAGTGGCTTACTGGCGCAAATCGTAATAAATTCACAAAGCATTTAACATGTACTTTTCCCACCACCCCCTCCAAAGAAGGGAGAGGACGAAGAAGACGGGAAAATACCAAGAACTTTTAGAATCATAAAATTAGTACAAGTGACAGACACCCTGACAGGGAAAAGGCAGTGACTGGCCACTGGAGACTAGGGGTGTGGGACCCTCTGGGCAGGCGGGGGGGGGGGGGGTGCTGGAAGACACTCGCCCGCCCCGAACCCTGAGGCGCCCAACAAGGACCATATTTTTACCAGGGAGCCCAGGGGCCTACAGAGCTGGGCAGACAAGTATGCTAATACCACTGAGTCCCCAGCCCCATCTGGGGGGCCCCACAGCAATGTGAGCCCCAAGAAAACCCAACAGAGACCCAACAAATGGTGGGTATGAAGGAGCCCCACCCAGATCCTGGGCTCATGAGGTTTGGGGACAAGTAACAGTCTGCCCTCCAGCACCTCGTCATCGCACAGGGACAAGACATACCAACAACACAAACGTGTTTCTACCTATCCCATCACTTCCCAAAGGAACACAGTAGAGGTACAGTGCCCGATGCTGCCACGCGGAGGCTGTGCATGGTCCTGGGCTCCACACCCCTCACTTTATGCCTCGGCTTCCTCACCTGTGAAATGGGTTGTTGTGAGGATTAAACAAGGAAATGGCGGGAAGGTGCTCGGGGTGGGGAGGGTAGTGCAGACGGGTGGGAGTCACAGAAACTGGGCGGGCACCGGTCGGGGGGAGGGGGGGCAGGGCAGAACTTCACAGACGGTTGGGGTTGAGTTCCGGCACTGAGCTAAGAAAGAGGATGGCCACCGAGGCAGGAGACAACAGAACCTGTGGGGTGAAGGCAGCCCAGGGGCTGCTGGACACGGCGAGGGAGACCTGACAGCTGGGCAGACTGGTGAGTCTTGTTGGGGAAGGTTGGGAGGCTCCAAACTGTCCTGGGGGGACGGCGCGACCCCATTACTATGCTTCTCAGAACCCGCTGGCAGTGAGGAGGGACAGCAAGCAGAGCTTGGAAACGAGGGGATCCTCTACTGTGTTTCCCTGAAAATAAGACCAAGCCGGACCATCAGCTCTAATGCATCTTTTGGAGCAAAAATTAATATAAGACTCAGTCTTATATTGTATTATATAAGACCCAGTCTTGTATTATATAAGACCTGGTATTATATTATTATTTTATTATATTATATTAATTATATTATATTATATTATATTATATTATATTATATTATATTATATTATCCGGTCTTATACTAAAGCAGGAACAGTGACACTGACCCCAGGGGTGAAAGTGCAGGTCCCTGAAGCTTCTGAGCTCACTTCTCTGCCTGAGGAAGGGGCCGGAAGGCCTGCCCACTCTGGGGATGGTCTATATTGGTCATCAGAGATGTTTTGGTACCAAAGGAATCAAGGAACCGATCCCCACCCAGCCTCTGTACTGTCCCCAAATAGGCAGCTAACCTCAGGTAAAGGGCTGGGGGAGGCAGAAAGGGAAAAGCCACACAGCTTGGGGGAGGAAAACAGGGGTAAGGGTGGGGTCCCCAGTGCCAGGCCTGAACAGCCAGCCTCCACAGGCGTCTCCTTGAAACTCGCAGCCCAGCCCGGCTGAGAATGCCAAGAATCCGCCTTGCTCCCTGCCTCCCCTCTCTGCAGCATTCCAAGTACTGCGTTTTTTCCTCTTGAAACATCAGTAACATGAGAGAGGAATCCACTGTGGGGTCTCAGGGGCACCCTCCCCCCAGCACGCCTGCCAAGCTGACAGATGAGTGGGAAAGATGCTGACCACGACCACGGGCCAGGCTGGGACCGGCAGCCTCCCTGAGCCTCCCTCCCATGAGGGAAGAGGAAGAGCGACAGACTGGCTGGGCCAGTGTGGGAGGAAGGCGGGGCCAGGCAGTGAGGATGGGTACCAGACGGGGCAGGTTCCCAGAAGCCATTGCTACAGAGACCACTCTGTGTCCATCCGTCAAGGGCTCTGCTGATGAGCTTGTGCTCCGTAGGCCCCCAGGCTCCAGGCCCCAGCACTGTACCCTCTTGGTACCTGCAGGTGGAACCAGGATGGCTGGCCTCAGGAAGGAGCCCACAGAGGTGCAGCCACTGGGCAATAAACCCCAAAGCCCTGGGATTCTCAGCTCTGCCACGACCGCTGAGACCTGGGGGGGCTTCCCCAGGCCTCCGCTAGCCTGACGCGGGGGCCGACAGTCAGAGCCGAGCAAGGGCCGGGCACTCACTCAGTCGACACTCAGGCTGCTGAGCTGAGGAGCTGGAGGCAGGCCTGACATTGTGCCCCCAACGTGTGTTACGTGTGTGGGGACAACAACTGAAGGAGAGATTGGGAGGCTGAAGCTTTTCTCCTGCGAGAGTTTTGTCACCAATGAAGCTATGCTTTCACAGAGCTGTCTATGCTTTGTGCAAACGTGTCACTCACCTCTGGGTCTTAAGTGTAATGGCTGACACAGTGGATGCACAATAAATGTCCACTGAACTTTTAAAGATCAATGGATGACGTCATAGAGACAGAGCGCAGAGGTGGGTGCCAGGGGCTGGGGGACGGTCTGGGCGTTAGTGCTCAGTGGGGACAGTGTCACTTTGGGAAGATGAAGAGTTCTGAGGTGGAGGGTGGTGATGGCTGCTGACATTGTGTGCGTAATGCCGCTGAGCTGCACACTTACAGATGGTTAGGGTGGTAGGTTTTATGTTATGTGTATCTTACCACAATTAAAAGCTGAAATTTTAAAAAGTCAGTGGGTGATAGAAAAACAACGGAATGAAACGAGCCGGCATCACGGCTGCCAGGGTACGTTGTTAGATTAAAAATAGCCACAAACTCTGCGACTCTCCGCCGAGAGCTGTGATCTGTTCCCTCACACCTGAATCAGTCTGGACTGTGCATCGACTTGACCAGCAAGACAAAGCGGGAGGGACACTGTGTGGCTGCCATGCCGGCCCAGGGCACTCTTCTACCACCACAAAGAAGCTCAGCGCTGCTTGCTGGACACATGGCCCAGCCGACAGCCAGCACCAACCAGACAGAGAAGTGAGGTTATTTCAGAGGAGCGAGCACCCCTCGGGGTGTCAGGTGACACGTGAGCCACCCAGACAAGGCCGACAGAAGAGCGGTGGCTGATCCCTGAGACTGCCAATCCTCAGGATCATGAGGAAATACCATGGCCGCTCAGCCACGGTGCTGTAGGGCCATCTGCTACATTAGCATAACTGACAGAGGGGAGGAAGGTGGCAACTGGGGGACAGTGAGCAACGGCACGCAAGTCTCCAGTCTTGCCCTTGGAGGTCAGGCCACCTGCCCTGGCTGAAGCCACCTCCGTCTGCAGCTCTCCAAAGAGGCTCTGACCAGGCTGTCAGGCCTACGGCAGCGCGTGACAAACTGGGAAGCAGGGGGCGGGGTGCTCTGAGCCCAACGCTGATGTGGCCTCATGAAGCTACAGGTGTGGGATAAGCTCCTGTGCTCTCTGGAATGCTCTCCACATGTCCTAACACTGTGATCTCGAGAGATCAAACCAAAAGGTGAGGACACAGAGCCCAATAGCTCATGAAATAAGCTGGTTTTCTCGTCGAAAGGAAACGAGGACGGGAAGCGAGAACGCTGCGCTTTTACCACATGGATGAAGGTTACCATGGGTCACATCGTAAGGTGGACGTATGGAGCCTCTCAGCTCACCAAGTTCCTACGAGGCCCTGTTGGCATCTGTGGACAGTCAGCACCAGCACAGTGTGACCCATGCGGACCTGCTCAGGCACCTGTCCCCACCCTGGCCCAGGGTCTGAGCCCCGCCCAGCAGCTGTCCCAGCCAGGCTCCGCCCCACCTTGGCCTGGAATGTCATCTGCACATTAATAATACGCGAATCACGCTATCCCACAAACAGCTGATTCGGGACCACTTCACCAGGTAGTCTTAAGAGCGCAGGTACTCCCCTGGGGCACACGATAGCCTTAGGCGTCAGGATATTTTCACAACGTATTTTGACTTTTCTGTGTCTTCATTGCCGTGATCTCATCAAACAGAGGGCCCAGCTGAGGAAAACCTGTCCTTCCCTAGCTGAAGCCTGGCCCAATGTTTTATTTTAAGATGCAGGCCCCTTGCCGACCCTCACTGCTTCGCCGCCATCTAACCAGCCGCACCCTCCTCAAAAGCCCCCCAGAAGCCCATTTCTACTGGAAAGAGCAACTGTGGGAACAGGAGAAAATCCAAGAACCGAGCCCGTCAAGCGCCAGTGCCTGAAAGCCCTGTTCCAGGCACAGAGTCGTCCTTTATGAAAAGAAGCTTCCACACCCACACCGAGTGTTCTAGAACTCAGAGAATCCTGGGCTTCTCCCTTCTTTTCCTTGGGTTAGACACGTCTGCCTTTGGTCATTTGGCTGCTTATTAATGCACTTCTATTGGGGCAACTAGGGAGGATGGGGAAATGAATTAAAATCAGTCAAGCCTGATGTTCTTAAGTAACGCTAGCAATAATAGCAATAATAATAATGATAACTGACTGCCAGGCCAGAGTTAGCGACCCAAGTCGGGCTGTATTAGCAAACACATGTGCGTCCACGGGCGGTTTCAGCTGCACATGGTACGAAGCACGTCCCCCTTCCTCTAGCACCTTAGGGCCAACTCTTCCCAGTAACTTCAACAGCTCTGCAGTCTTCTCTCTGTCCCTACCTCTCTCGTCTCCAACTTCCTGTCCCTGATGCCTTCTGATTTCATTTCAATGAAAGCAGCTGCTCCCCTCTCCCCGCACCAAAATTTTTCTAAAGCTTGCCTTACAGTGTGGCCTTATGGAGCCCCTCCCAAGGTGCTCAGTGTGGTGGGCAGAGGCAGGAGCGAGAAGGACAGCTGGCAGCCCCAGGCGATCGCACACCCGTGTCCTCCCTCCACCACCCCTCCCCTCCTGTCCTGTCCCACCAGCAGGGAGCTCATCACCTGCAGCCTGGCAGTGGGACCGCTGCCTTCTGAGTCCATTAAAAGCTGAATGAATGAACAATACGTAATGATGGAATTATTTTTAAAAGGACAAACAAATCTAAATTTAATCCAACTTACCCTTGTTTCCCAAGAGAAAGGGGCAGAGTGCTCATCTTGCCAAGTTATATCCTGAAATAAAAAGAATAAATCTGAAATCCAAACCCAAACACCCCATGCAAACATCCCCCAAGGCCACGGATGAACCAAAATTTAGGAATAATCCCAACTCCTGGTTTGCCACAAGCCTGGTGTTTCGCTGCCTTGTGAAGGACGTGCTGACCTTCTCAGTGTGGCTGCACCCTACGTTCCCAGGCACGTCCCTGCCCAGGCAAGACACACATGGATGATGGCCCGGGAGGCCCCACCCCCACCAGTGATGAGCCAAGCAGCCATGGGAAGATGACGTGGCCTGTCGAGCCTCAGTTTCCTCATCTGCAGAAGGAGAATCACTCTTCCCTTGCAGGGTTGTCACGAGGACTAAAAGGGCAAACATAATAAAAGAATGCCAGGCAACGATCTGCCAGTCAACGCCAACGCATCTGACCCCTTCTTCCCCGTATGCCTACCAGAGCTCTGAAAGGCATTGATCAGCAAAATCAATGAAGAAAATGCCAATTCAATGCAGATGCCTAATTATAATGAGAACGCTGACATCACCCCCCCACCACGCAGGCAGGAGAAAGAGCCCTTAGAACAGTGACTGTGGCTTTGACCTTGGATCCATTATGTCTGCACACTGGTCTCGACAAATGATGGGGAAATGGCCTTTCCCTGGTGACCCCTTCAACCCCCCAGCTGTCTTCTTGGGCCAGTAAATGTCATTTCTGTGCCCAGCTTCTACTGGGGATATTTTCCTGAACCAAAAATTGGGACATATTGGGCGACACAGATTAAAAATGGGATAAAATATTTTAAGTTGAGACTGTCCTTCCATAAAGTACCCCAGGTAAATTATGTCTTCTCCCCACCCCACCCCCAGGTACTCCCTGATGAACTGGGTTCCCTGGCCCTCCCTCCTCTACAAGGCAAACCGTCTGCGGACCGGCCTGCTACCTTCAGAGCCAACTCCGTGCAGACTCCTGAACCCCTGAGCTGGTTTGCATGTCTGCTATCACTCCTGGCTGTCAGGCAAAACCTTAAAATGAGAGGGAGTGTGGGCCACTTCCCTCCCGTTTGGAATTTCAGTTAAAGCTAAGTGACTTTTCAATTTATAAACTTTGTCCCTCCAAAAATGGAAACAGGCTGCCTGGAGGAATGTGAGTTACAAGCCTCTGTGACCAAGAACCTCCCAGCAGAGGCCGTAGGCTCCTGCACCGTGTGTGTGTGTGTGTGTGTGTGTGTGTGTGTGTACACGCGCTGGGGAATGGGAGTGCACTTGTGCTAAATGACCTGAAAGTTCCTACAATTCTATGATCTCAGGACCCTCTAAGTTCCTCTTAGAAGTAACAGAACAAGACAGACGTTTTCAGATGGGAAAAAGAAAGGCGGCTGATGGAATGTAAATATCACTTATTCTAGATTTGAACCTGAGGGGAAAAAGTGAAGAGAATTCAATTGCCAACTATACAATCCTTCTATCCAGAGGTGGGACAGCCCAGTGGCCACCTCAGTGGACAGAGAAAGCATGTGGACATTTCCTGGGCAGGCAGGGAAGGCGGCAGGACCACTGGGCAAGGGCGGGCACAGCAGAGCTGCACTCCCCTTATAGGTGCCAATGATCTACCTTCTAAACAGTAATTATGCAGCTTGAGTCCCTTTGAAATCTGCAAGGACTGAAATAATATGGTTTTTGGCGTTGGGAGGTGAATGAGCACAAGATGAAGCTTGGTGAGCCTGCAGTTTCCGGTGGTTGCTGCCCAAAGTAGCTGAAATTCCAAGGGGTCAGAGACAGAGAAGGTCACTGTGATTTCTCCCCAACTTGGTGTCAAGAGTCTTTTGTTTGTTCCAGCAAGAAACTGAGTCAAGGGGCAAATTCCTTAGATTTCTGCAATTCTGAGCTCATAAAAAATAATAAAGTGCTTAGGAAAAATAAACATGCCAAACAAAAATGTGATTGAAGTTCTGATGTCAGCCACTGGCTGCACACTCCAGCCACAAAACGCACTGGCAGCGGGAACAGGCTCCCAGGCAGCTGGATGCAAAACGGCCTCAGGACTGCAAAGTGGCAGCATCCATATACGCACACACAAACATACGCTCATGTGCGCACACACACATGCGTGCAAACACACACACACACACTCTGCTCTTTCTTCTACTCCCATGATTACCAGTAGCAACCAGAACGTGGACAGTCACATGTTTCAGTGGGGCTGCTTGGAAGGCTCCTGCACCTGCCCCGTGGCCTAAGCACAGAAACACGTCTGCTACTGAGACCACAGGGCACCCGGCAGGCTTCACTTTGGCCAAGAGTTACACTCCGAGTGGATTCCCGTTCCACAGGAGCCACCCAGACCAGAGACAGCACTGCATCTCTTCTCTGGAGCACTTCACAGGACAACAAGCAAAGGGGAAGCCACAGAGGCCACGGGGCACAGCCCTGGGCAATTACCAGGGGCCAGAGCACACGTGGCAGGCTCTGCGGGTGCCCACGCGGCTCCAAGCACTGGGGTGGACACGCACAGAGTATCCTTCTCTACTGTGCGGTGGCCTGAGCTCTTGCTGTTGTCTGAGAAATGCTCTCCCCACAGCATCACCTCCTAACAGAAAAAGTATTTTTTTAAATAAGAATCCACACATGCTGCCCGTAGTCCTGGAATGCATATTTGCAGGAAGCTCCAGCACTGACGACTACCGGTAAGGAAGGGGCGCCAAGGCACTCTAAAGCTTCTGGGGGCCCCAGACATTGGACTGTTGGAGGCTGCAGCCAGCGGTGTGCGGGAGCAGCTGGCAGCAGCTCATCAATGACTGCGACATTGCTGGCAACGTCCTCCACGTACACTTAACAATGGCGAGTGGTCAACTTTATGTTACGTATACTTTACCACAATTTAAAAATCTGAAAAGGCTACATACTGTGTGATTCCAACTATATGACGTTCTGGAAAAGGCAAAACCGCGGAGGCAGCAAAAGGATCAGGGGTTGCAGGGGTGAGAGGGAGGGAGAGATGACCGAGCGGAGCACAGAGGGCTTTAGGGCAGTGAAAAGCTCTGCACCAAACTGTGACGATGGGCACTTTTCTCAAAACCTGTAGAATGTTCACCCAGAGGAAACCCAATGCCAACCCTGGGCTCCGGGCAACAGTTATTGTCAGCATGGGCTCCACCACTGTAAGGCGCCCCCAGTGGGGTGTGCTGACAGTGGGGGGTTGGGTACCTGTGGCAAGATGGGGGGGTGGGCTGGAAGTCTCTGTATTTTCCACTCAGCTTTGCTGAGAACCTCAAGCTGCTCTAAAAAGCAAAATCTATTTTTCCAAAAAGTGTGCCCTCCCCGAAAAAAAACCCACAAATACATATGCAAAGCTCATCATCTCCTAATTAGTACACTTTGCTACTGTCTACGCTCTCGACGTTATCTGCATCTACTGCTTCTGTGAGATGGAAAGTGCGTCTATCACACTGCATGGTGGTAGCCCCTCCCCGCCCGACCCACCCCACTGGCTCCTAGCAGAGTCACCTGGGGGTTTGCACTCAGGACGCCTCCACCTCACTCCCCTGGAGCCGACCTTACACACTTCCCAACACTCTTCGGCTGCAGCCAATTCTCCACATTCTACATTAAATGTAATTTCTGCAATTCAATTTTTAAAGGATTTTGGTAATTTTGCTTTGGAAATTATTTGGTTACAAGTAACTCCTCTATAATTGGCTATGATTTCTCTGTAAAAGTCATGACTACTTCAAAAGTATTCTAAAAAGAGAAACTCTGGACTTCAAATTCATTTCAAATTTCAAACGTGGTGAAATTTTATAAACATTCACATTTCCGCTTAATAATCATTGAGTAGAGGCTCTTGAGCATTTCTTCTTTTATACCTTTCTTTCCAATTTTTGGGCCAGTGAACTTTACTGTTGCATCTCCAGAGTGTGGGACAGAGACAGCACCTGTGGGTGGCACTGTCTGCAGTGGGTGTCCCTTAGGTCCCCCTCAGGCCCTGAGAGAGGAAGTGGGGAGCGTGGGATTTCTGAAGTCACCTGTGAGGTCTCACCACACAGAGCCAGCAGACAGGAAGTGGCCCTCTCCTGTAACAGGCAAAGACTTGCTTCCGCAGTCCGCCACAGCTCCCCAAAAGCTTCATTTACACTCCAGGCCTCCCTGAAGGCCTCAGCCTGAACAAGATGCCAGCTCTATGGTGCACCTGTCACAGGTATCCAGTGGGAACGGCCTCCTGCCCGGGGCCTTACTGGATTGGGCTCACACTGGAACTGTCCACAGACATCAGACTCAGGACGCTAAGGGTACCCCGAGCCTAGCAGTGCTCGGGGCTGGCTGCAAACAGAATCACCTGGGGTGCTGTTTCAACAGGCGGAATCTGTGGGTTCCACCTGGCTTAGTTTTACAGAACCGACAACTCCCTAGGTAATGCCCGTGTGGCCATTCCAACGGGCAGCTCATCTGTTCGGTCCTTCATAGGACACCTGACTCCCTCTTCACATCGGAACACCTGGCCACACAGCCACATGGGAGGTGCTTGCTGACCCCCACCTCTGTCTGCCCAGGCCACACCCCGGGCCAAGGTGCCCTCCATCAATTCTACTAGGTGGCTGTCATCATCCCCAAATAAGGACGTCTCTTAAACCAGCACTGGTCCAGGCTGCTCTCGAGAGAAGCCTAAGGTTTTCTGGGCCAGCTCTCACACCCTCCTTTGGAGCAGGCAAAATCATGGCTCTGCATGTTAGTGCAACCAACCACAGCAAATGAACAGTCCCCTAGTTTGCTGTAAGCTTCCGGCGTAACGAGAATCATGTTTCCTTCTCTTCTTCCTGGCATTCAGAGTAAAGAAAAATGACTACAACCGCACCTCCCATGACAGCGCTGCCGGACGACAGTATGTAACATGCAGGAAACACTCCTGTCCGTGACACTCAGGACATGGGCCACAGCTCGTTAATGCCACCTCCCACCCGGAGGGCTGGGTTTCTGAACATTCGAATCCCCACCGTGATCCGCCCTGGAAGTATATGATTTTTCTTGAGTGAATCAGAGCAGCATCAGGATCCCAGAATATTGCAAGGTGCGCATTGGAACCGTAAACTGTCACTGCGCTCCTGAAATCCGTAAGTCAAGGCAGTTTCTGGTTGCTGGGTGGTGGCATCTTGGCTTACAGGTAATGAGTTTAAACTGGAATACTATAAGCTAGAGAAATAAGAAATAAGGCGCAGCCTGCAGGAGTGGGGCAGACACTCTGCTAGGTTGCTGACTGTGTCATCCCTCTAGTGACGTCAGACAGTGGAATATTAGTCAGTGCTAAAAAGAAGAAGCTTTCAAGCCACAAAGAGACGGAGGAGCCATAAACGCACACTTCTACGCGGAAGAGCCAGTCTGAGGAAGCTGCACACTGGGTGGTCCCAACTGCACGAGCAAACTGAGCACGGTTTGCTTCCCGAGGGCAGTGAGATGCTCGGAACGACACTGGTGTGGGTCCATGGCACCAGGCGTCTGTCCAAACCCACAGGACGTACCGCCCCGGGCGTGGCCCTAATGTCAACTGTGGACTCTGGGTGACAGCGATGTGTCTGTGTAGGTTCACCAGTTGTGATGATGTATCCTCTGGTGGGGGATGCTGCCCGTGGGGGAGGCTGTGATAACGGGGTGTATGGGAACTCTCTGTACTCCCCACTCAATTTCGCTTGTGACCCTAAAACTGCTCTCAAAAATAAAGTTTACTAAAAAGGCGCAGGGGGAGTGAGGAAGAATCATTAAAATATGCATATGCTCTTTTTTACTAACTGCTTATTCGTAGGGACTATTGCTTATCTATTTATGGAATTGATGCTTTTCCCTTTGACTTGTAATATATTTAACTCTGCTGAGATAAGAGGGTTTCCATAAGTGGAAGTACAGAATTGCACTTCCAACAACAGACGAGTGGCCATGACTGAGCTGCAGGACAGTTGCACGCAGGCCTCCACAGACATGGCAGCAAGCACACGGCACTGACACGGTAATGGCAGCAGGTGTGCGTGGGGGAGGGCCTCAGCAAAGAGCAGAAAAGCGACCGGGAAGTTTAAACACTCAGGTTGGCTCTTCATGTGTTTTTTTTTTAGAAATGGATAATTTTTCCAGTATTAAGGGAATCTCTTGCTTAAAGTGTAAAAGTGACTCCTGTCAATTAAATGGTGACTCCGGACCAGCAAACATACTTTCCAGCTCTGCCCCCACTCCCTGCCTGACAGTGAATTAGTCATTTAATTTCTTTGTAAAAGCTGTTCCCTGGCAGCCATGGAGCCACCCTCCCACTCAGCTCCTGGGGCTTGTCCGTTAACATCTTCCTCCCCAGGAGCCCCAGGGGTACAGGTACCCGGCAGGGGCTACTCTGGGCACAGAACCACCAGTGTGCTGGGGCAGCCCCTGCGAGAGGCCCACAGCCGCCCCCTCACAGCCTGTGCGACTGGATCTGGCCCCGCTCGGGCTCAGACGCCCAGGTGCAGGGACGCAAACAACCACGTCCACCCTGTCATCTTTGCTAAAAGCATCCATAGGTCTGCCAGACGGAGGCGGGAATCATGATTATACATACCCCTTCCTTAAAAAAACAAGTCCAGAATACTGAGAAAGTAACTCTCAAGTTTCCTTTTCGTTTTTCTGCCAACGGCTGAAAATGGAACAGGCCGAGCTGCTAACGTGGCAGGGGACCGGGGGGACCTCCTGGGTCACAGGCCCGTGTCAGAAAGCCATGTATCCAGCCAAATCAGATTTAACAAAGGGTTAACAGTGCAGGAAAGCTCTGGAAGGATGCTGGCAACTGTGTCCTAATGCTGCTTCTGTGCTGTTTGGAGCTTTTAACAGTAACATACAGCTGCATGACTTTATAAAGTTATAATTAGTTTATTTTAAAAAACAAAAACCTACACTGGCCAAGCCTAGACCCTAAGGAGGGAGGGTGAGGCAGGCCCTTTGTGGGAGGTCTCAAGGATGCCCAGTGGACGAGTGGACAGCAGTCAGATTAGCTGACCTGGGGCATTCCACACTAACCCCAGGCCTCCTGAGGCAGCAGAGCCGGGTGGGCTGCAGGGCTGGGGCGAGCGGGGGGCCTTCAGAGGCCTGCAGGAGGAGGAGCAGCCTCAGGCAAGCGTCAGGGAGTCAGGGAGGCCCAGACTCGGCCCCCCGAAAAGGAGAAGGCCAAAATGAGTAACAGCCGCCAGCATACCCCCTGGATCCTGCAGGAGGGGGAGGGACCCAGTGGACACTTCCGCCAGGAGCTGGTCCAGCTAAGCTGTTGAAGGGGACAGAGCTGTCCAGCTCTAAGGCCCTAAAACTCCGGGTTCTACAGCTCGCAAAATGAGGGTCGGGGTCCCCCGGGCTGGGATACGGAAAAACCACTCATGCGCAGAGCCACCTATGTTACACAGAGGTTAGAAGAGACAACCGCTGAAATTTCCAGGGTCACCTACTTATGATCTGTTTGGAGCCAAGAACGTGGCAGAGCTGAGAACCTGTAACTCTCCCAACATACTCAGATGCGGCTCCATTGTGGCAAGGCGTCTGGGAGCGGGGCCGGCAGCAGAACAACACATTCCTGAAAATTCAGGGTATTTTTTTTCCTACTTGGTAAGAGGTAGCAGCAGACGCAGGCTGGGGGAAATGCAAAGGAAGCCATTGTCAAAACTTTACTGCTGGAGGAAGAACAGCAATCGAGAAGCACAGGGACAGTCTGGCTGTTAAAAGCATCTATTTGCAAAAGTACTGTAAGTCAATGTCTGTGTCTGCTCCAAGGCAGGCCTGCCAGCCTGAGAGAAACCTCCGGGGCCACTCATTTGGGTGCCACCCTAGGAGGGCAGCACCTTGCTGCCTTTCTGGGGGCATGGCTGGGACTGGGCCCCAGGTGTGAGACTCCAGGGGCTCTGCACCAGAGAGATGGTGGGGGCAGGAGGGGCTGGTGGCCTTGCCCTGAAGCTGCACTGAAGTCACAAATTCACATGGGGGTTTTTAAAGGAGCCACTGAAGATAATGGGAAGACTAAGTACTCCCAAGCTAGAATGCCTCTAGTTTCTAATATACAATAGGCTTGGGAGACATATTTGCTTAACTGAGTCCCAAGGTTGGAAGACCTGAAAATCCAACAGGCCATCATGGCTTCAAGGCTAGTCACCCGCAAGGCAGGTCTGGGCCTGGTCTGCTTCCTTCACAGATGGCGAGGGCAAAAGACAACACATACGTGCCGGTCCTACACAGAGCAGTACCACCGCAGAGGTGATTCCCCGTGTGGACTGAGCCCTGACGACACTCACAGCCACCAAGAGCTAGGACCATCAATATACAATGAAGCTTGTAGTTGTTTGTCCTGCAGTGCAAAAGAAGAACCAGATGATGGTCACGTTTGGAGGCTATATTTGTATGATCTCACTTAAAATGTTGTCATGTGAAATAGAAAAACCTTACTGGTGATGGGGGAGGGGGTCTCCAAAGACACAGGCCATGTCCTTGTCCTTCAAGGTAGCTGAAAGGGGGGCACCATCTGAGGCTGGTGTGCCTGACGATGAGGAGACAGGCCACACTGCACTGTGGACAGAGCAAACCACGGCTTCAAATATGTGCCCCAGGCAGGTCACCCAGGCCACCAAGGCAGGGAGACTCTCACATGGCCAACTCCAGGCTTAGTGACAACACGAATTTGTTTATTTCATGATAGTCAGTGATTTTCATAAGTGAAAATGGAGAGATCAGCTAATAATACTAATATTCTCACCATCGGCAGCTGCAACCATTTGTAAGCCCGTAGGCCTTTCATATACATTATTACCTCCACTATCATCCTGTTATCATTCCCACTGCAGAGGTGAGAAAACCGAAGCTCAGAGAAGCTAGTGATTTACAGCCGTCAAAAGAGTCAAAAGGCCAGGAGATGAGAGGAGTCCAAATGCAAACCCAAGACTGACTACAAAGCCCAGACTTGTTCTCTCACTCTATTACAACCTTAGCAAAGGTCCTGCAGACCCAGCATACCAGGCAGGGATCCTTCATCTAAGGATTACCAAGGCCCAGCCCTGCTTATCGCCTGAGGGTAGACACCGTCTAGAGCAAGAGCTGAGGTTCACAGGGAGCACCCATCGTCAGAGGTCCGTAGGGACACCAGGCATGGTCAGGCTGGCCGGGAATGGAGGGCCTTGGGCAGCATGCTCCATTCCGTGCTTGGCTGTGGAGGCTCCTGGGATCACATCAGAAGACAGATCAAGCGGGAAGGGACAGAGTGCCCTAGTCAATCTGGTTTAGGGCCCTTTTGAACAAACCTGGGGCCACCTATGAGGGCTGCTCTGTCCAGCAGCCTACGGGTCACCCCCACTTGTCCTTATCCATCGCCCCTTGTGCCTGGGTGCCAGCCCTCCTCCAAGAACGGCCCTCCTCCTGGGCATGAGACTGCTGACTCCACTTTGGTGCCAACCTTTTGCCAGGTCTGGGGTTGCATGTTAAACTCCCTAGTGCCACTAAGCCAAACAGCGACTGCAGGCAAAAATATGCCCTGGAAAGTGTTCCACGGACCTCTCCTCAAATTCAGTATCCCAGTCTCTCTGCCATCCATGCTGAGATTGGCCCAGAGGCATTCTGGGGCATGTTCTCAGCCTGTTTTGCAAAACTGAGTTCAGTTCTGAAAAACAGAGCTGGTTTGGTCCTGGAAGGACATGCGGTACCCCAGTGAACAGTTCCATTTGCTTTTAAATCACACTGGGTGTACCAATTCAGAAACAGCTCACTCACTCAACACCCAGTTAAGGAATCAGAGTACAAAATTCACTCGGCCTCATCTTTCCTTATCAGTGACAGTGGGCCCTTATATGGCATGGGCTTTTGACGATAAGCAGGCCTGTGGATATTCTTAGCCAGACACGAAACTAAGGAGAACTGAGTCACTGGCTAACATGTGTAAGTACAGTACTTACAGGTTTATTTCCTCTCATGTTTTTTTCTTCCTGAGTTTTCCAAAGAGAAGCTGCCTGCATTTTCACACCCAAATCTGAGTGCAAACCCTGCAAATGTCTTTAGAGAGACATGTATTTGCACACTGTTTGAGTTCTAGAATACATTTAAACCTATATTTTCGTCTCTCCAGCTTACCACGCCCCGTTTTTCCTGGCAAAGCCTTCAGAATTTAAAGTCTAATGGAGACTTTTCTTTTGATTCCGTCAGAATAAGGCAGTGCTGGCTGCATGTTTCTGTCCTTTCACACTTCCCTCACATTAAAGTGGGTTTACGACCACAAACATTTTGTATTAATGTCTCAGCACACCCAAGCCTGAAAATCACACTTAAACCTCATTCTTAACTAGAATTCCTCCCACAGTCCACAACTTCCTGGGAGAAGCTCTGCAAGCCCAGCCCCTCCTCCCTGCAGCCTCACAGCCTTAACAGAGGGCAATCTCATTTTTGTACTTCTCCCTCCTTTTGTCTTGGCCCCTCATGGCATAAATTGACTTTGAAATGCCAAATAAATACAGTGCAAAATCTAATGGCACCAAACAGATTTTAGTTAAACACATTCCAGGAAAAAGACCCCATTTCTCAGCAGTACAGAACACTCAGGCCCCTGTGACTTGGAATGAGTCAGAGCCCAGGTTTCCCTTGTACAGCTGCAGTACTTCTTCCTTCAGTGACCACCCCTCTAAAAGTCTGGGCACGCTGTCTAGGTCAGAGACCCAGACTGCCCTTAAACGGACCACGTCTTGCTGCAGCTCATTAAACTTACCCCTCAGTTTTTCGGTGGAAAAACGGGGCGCTATGCTCTCCCAAAACAAAGCTCCATACACATCGCGCTCACTCAGGAAACATCTTAGGGCTTCGGCTTTCACCTCCTTATCTTGGAAGGCACTTGTTCCTTCTAGTTATGTTGCTTAGCCTTTCACTTTCCCCATACAGCTCACAAGTATTAGTACTAACATTAACATATACAATTTGCTGAGCGCCTTCCTTGGCAGGCATGGGGTGGGTTATTAGTATCCTCGGTTTACACTGGAGGGAATGGAGCCTCTAAGGGGCTAAGCCACCCACGGCCATACAATAAGTGGATTAGAATTCAGGCTCATCGGCTTTAAAGTCCTGCTATCCCCACTTTGGTCGGCCTCGCTTAGGAGCAGCTGCCTTCAGCTCCAGTGCGGCCCAGCGGAGCAGGTCTAGACAGAGGGTCCTTAAAGACCCTCTCGGCGATTCTCCCCAAACTCCCGGGGAGCTCCCACCCCGACCTTCGGCTCCGGGACGCCCCTCCCATCCACTCCATCCCTGCGGCTCATCCTCTCCAGCCCCCGCCACCGCGACTCCGGGGGCGACTCCACTCGGGCAGGTCCCGCCCGGCCGGGGCGCCTACCTCATCCCCGAAGCGCACCACCTTCTGGCCGGTAGGTCCGCGCAGGCCGGGGAAACGCGCGAGCTCCGCGGGGTCCCCGGGCTCCCTGGGTTCGGGGGGCGCGGGGACGCTCGGCCCCACCAGGCACCGGTCGATGATCTCGTCCTGCTGCGCGGGCGGCAGCCGCGCCCACTCGGGGCCGTACTTCTCGCGGATCTTTTCCTTGTCCTGCATGATCTTCCTGGCCATGGGGCTCAGCGAAGAGAAGTAGGTGAAGCGCTTCCGCTCCCGGTCGTCCAGAGGCCGGTTCCCGCTCATGACGGCCGAGCGCGAAGCCGCGATCGCCGCCGCCATGGACGCCATGCCCGGCTGGCCGCCGCTCCCCGCCCCGCGCCCCCGCCCCGCAGCCCGGAGCACCGCCCCGCCCTCGCTCCGCCCCGACCCCACCCCGGACAACGGCGCCCTTCCGGCTAGGAGCCCCGCCCTCCACCTCCCCCCAACCCCAGGCGAGCTGTCTTCCGCGCCCCCACCCCCGGGGACCGTGCCGTCCGCTCCCGCCCACCACCGGGGACCCCGCCCTCCGCGCCCCCACCACCGAGGACCCCGCCTCCCGCTCCCGCCCGCGGGGACCCCTTCTTCCACGCCCGCACCCCTGGGAACTGCGCCCCTCGTGACCCCACCCCCAGGGAACCCTCCTTTCGTGCCCCCACCCCCGGGAAACCCCGCCCTCCGCGACCCCACCCGGGCGCATCAGCTCCCGCTCCCTCCCACCCCCGGGAACCCCGCCCTCCGCACCTATCCCCTTCGCGACGACCCCGCGGCTCCTGGGGTCCTATGGGTCTGCCCTTGTGGGTTCCTGCGGTGCCCCCACTTCTCGAGGCTCCCCTTGGCCAGCTCAGAAGGTGGCTGGCGCGTCCCCAAGTCAGCGCCGGGCGGTTTGACGGGATTGCTGGTGATGACCGCCATAGCGCCACGTGGTCACTTGTTTGACAAAGGAAACTTTTTTCTGTAATGTGCCTAAAGCAACAGGGCGTCTCAGAACCGAGTAGCCGGCCGCCTTATTCCTCTCCTGTCCCTATCCTTGGTGAGCCATTTCGCTTTCTTTGAGCTGTCTCACCACACTGGGCCCAGGTCCTGGCGCCATGCGCAGGGAGCAGCGAGGCCGCAGGGATGACCTGTGGGGACTGGACTGGGGTGTTAAAAGGAAATTAGTTCCCTCTCCTCCTAAAGAGAGGAGAGTAAAATGAAGTACAGGGGAGCTCAAAATGCCATCCCCGTAGAAGGGAGTGCGGGGTGCAGGGCCGCCACACCTGTACTGCGTTTTGCCACTGTGCACAAAGAGGTTGTCCCCAAGTCGCCAAGAGGCCTTTGCTTTCTCTGATCCACAAATGAAATGACAAGGTTTATTTTGGAATCTCAGCAATCAGGAGAAGCAGCTAGAAGTTTGTAAACTGAAGACAGGCAGCAAGTTTCAGACACAAAAGCGACATCCCAAAAGTGGGGTCCAGGGTGGTCATTTTGAAGTGTGCCCCAGAACACTAAAATTATAGGCAGCCCTTTACCATCTGGCTGATTTGAACAAGATTGTGACAGGTCTCAGATGAGAATAAGTGTCTGTTCTTAAAAACAAACCATTTCAGCTGTTACTTTGCCTGTCTGCATCCAAGTAACACTTGGAGGAATCCTGAACACAATAGTAGAATTAACTCACACAGTTCTGTTTGAAATGTGAAATGGCCTTAGCTTCCTGCCCAGAGATCCTAAGAAAATATTTTTGGAATGTCATGAATGTGACAAGCTCCGCAGTAAAAGATATTGCTGTCACAACAGCCTGGGACCCTGGAGCAGTGGGAAAAGCCACCAGAGTAGCCTGGATTACGTATGTAAAGGACTGTTTGAGCCACGAGGTTGAGAGGAGTTTGGGGTATTATTATTCTCTATTTAAGTTGCTAGGTATGCCTAGTACACTAACCTGAGTCCCACTGATTTCTACCCCCCAATCCTTGTTAGTAACGTGGGTGATGTTTAAACACGTATTCTTGAAACCTAATTAACATCTTCAAGCTTGTTTCAAAATTCACATAGGAGAGGTTCTGTGCTATTAGAAACTTGTTCCCATGTGGTTTTCAAAGCAGGTGCCAAAAACAAGTGTTGCTTTCAAAAAAGCACAACCTGATTAAGTGTTTCAGATCAAATATCATTTATTGCCAGAGGAGTCACAGTGTAAATATGGTATGAAATAATTCAGGGACAGCAGCCAAGTATGTGAAGGCCATGATCTGGATAAGGGGTAACTAAGAGAAAACGACCTCCAGGTTATAAGAAGAAATTCAGGAATTAAATGTCTCTGACAAATGACTTGGCTGAAATTGGGGGTTGGGGGGAGGGGGAGATTTGTATATTCACGCACTCCTGGGAACAAATAAAAATAGACAAGTTTGAAATATGTAATAAGGTAAATAGTGGGATGGCTCTTGTGCTAAGCATTGTAAACAGTATAAACAGAGCCACTTTAAAACCCAGTTGGAGCTGCCATCCCAGATGAACTGTCTTGTACATCTTACTCCTCCAACCTTTGGGATGTTAAAACTAGACAGAATAACTTTTGGACTGGGCCCGAAGAAGCACTCTACCCCAAACAACTGTTTGCAAGGGTAACAAGAAAGCAGATAAGACTATTGCACTGGAAATTAAGAGCAGTCTGTAGAATTAGCATCACAGTTTTGGGTTATCTGCACTAATAGAAATGCTTTCCTTCTATGGATGTCATGTCCCCCTCCCCTTCCATTAAACACCTCTTGCCTTCATCTAACTGGAACACTAGTTGAGGTTCTGCCTGAATCAGTGCTTCCTGAGCAGATATTCTTTTAGACCTCAAATAAACACGTGTTACCTCTCACGGTGGCCTTTCATTTTTAGGATAACAGCATTTTCCTAAGCAAGAATTTGGATGGAGGCAACCAAATTCTTGGATTTAGCCAGTGAACTCTGTTCACAAAATGAAGGGACTAAGTAGCACGTGACCCCTGACTCTGAAATGTTTTAAAACCTTGCAGTGGTCCAAGAAGCCTTCCCTTATTCACCAACATTTCACTGAGGCCTTTGCTACCATGGGGAGAAGAGAAAAGGGTGTGAGACAGAAAACAGGGCTGTTCTTACTCGATCTGTTGGTGCTGGGCGATTGGTGTTCCATGCAAGGTCAGCTATCCAGGACCTGAAAGTGGCATTCAGTCCTGAAATGCTTTTCTGAGAAGTTAAGGAGACAGCAACAAGTGCTTTAAGTAAGAACGAAACTGTCTCTGGTGTCTTGAACTGGGGCGTTCTGCCTTTGCAAGTGCCATTTCCATTATTTTTCTCAGACGTGTCCTCGAGTTCCCAGCAGAATGCAAACTCCACAATAGGAAGAACCTTACCTGCCTTGTCTACTCTTGGGAACAAGAATGACTGATTCAGAGTAAGGGCTCAATGACTATTCTTTGAATGAATTATGAATGAATAAATGAACAATGTTACAGAGTTTGCGTTATTATCGCCTCTTTACAATAAGGAAACTGAGGCATCACCGGAAAAAACTCACTTGCGATTATCCCCCACTGTCCCTAATAGCCTGAGATGGAACTGAGATTCACAAAACAGGTTTCTTCACCTTTTGTTAAATCTCTCCCATTAATTTATGTGTCTAAGATTAATTACTAGTATTAATAAGAAACTGGGATTATGGTGAAACAGTGCTTATTTTTTCCATATAATATTTAACTACCCAAGACAATGACCCAGACGTCCCTTACACGTCTGCTGCCCTGGAACCCCTGTCTCTGGGTCAGTCCCATTTTTGAAAACCTACCGAGAGAGACACAAATAGCAAGGCCATCTCCATGGTTGAAGGGTGCTCTGGACACTTCTGGAGACCTGTGTTTTTTGTATTTACCTACATGCAAAGTCTCTTGGTGTTTATGAATGGCTATTTCAGGACTCCTTTTAGTTGAAGACAGGGCAGGGCCCTTTCCTGTCTCCTGCTGCCCATCCCAAGTGCCTACAACACAGCTGAATGTCGAGTAGACTTAGTACAAATGTCTGCTGAATGCACTTGTTGTCCCAGTTAGTGAGTTAGTTTATCCATGGAAAACCTAGGATAAGTATTCCAGTCCGCTTCTCAGAGCTGGTGACCAGCTCGAACCCTTTGCAAGCTGGTTGCTGGAAGTTCTGGTGAAATTCCAGGCATTGTGGCAGACGGATGACAGTTTCGGGAAGGCAGTCGTTTGGTGACATGGCAGGGCAGTCTGCTGGTGGATAAGCCTGCCTTGGCCGTTCTGCTAGGAGGTAGGCAGCCCCAAGGACCATGACTCATCTCCACATCTATTACGGGTTATTCCAGGTGCTGCCTTGACCGGTGTCTGCACTGCCCCAACACCACGCCCAGACAGGACAGGCAATGGACAGCAGGGACCGGCTGGTCCACGGTGAGACTGGAGGGTAGTGTTCACTGACCAAGGCAAAACACAAGGTGATTTTACAAATCTACTGTTCACAGAAAATGTGCTTTGAATATTTTGAGGGGTTGGGTCACTTTTCCAATTGTAGGGAGAGCTTTTCTTGAGACAACCACGGTCTGTCACCAAGTCCGGGCAGGTGTGGGGCACTCCCTGTGCCCACAAGTACAGAATCACCTTCTCTGCACAAAGCCACATGACCCACCTGAGGCTCAAAACTGGGCCCTTCTTTCCACTGACCTCATGCTTCATGGAGCAAAGATAACCGGCTTAGCCGCTCTGTGAAAAATGCTAAAAGTCCTCTTGGAAACAACAAAAATCGTCTAGCTGCCTGAAGTTTTACATTTAGAAAAGCCTCTGAGATTTTCAGTCCTCTGTAAAAATGTAAACAACTCCAGAAGCGGTTGTTCATTTCCCCCCTCACCTGAAATTCCTACCCACTGTAGAAACCCCATCTGGGGAGGTGAAGTCCTCAAAGTCACATGTACCTGAAAGGAGGTAGGAAGGTCGGCCCAAACGAGACAGACCGCCTCCTTTACAGCTTGACCTCAGACTCCGGTGCCCTGGGAAGAACAGCACCAGCATTTGGGGCATTCTTCATGTGTGTTATGGATGCCATATTGTGTCCCCCCAAATCCATGTGGTGAAGCCCTACTCCCCCGTGTGACGGCCTGCGGGAGGTGATGGATCATAAGGGTGGAGCCCCTATGATGGGATAGTACCCTGATGAAAAGACAGGAGACAGCTTCTGTGAGGACACCGGAGAAGGTGGCCACCTGCAAACCAGGAAGTGGCCTTCTTCAGACATGGATCTGCCAGCACCTCCATCTTAGACTTTCCAGTTTCCAGAACTGTGAGTAATAAATGTTTGTTGTTTCAGCTCCAGTCTGTGGTATTATTGTTATAGCAGCCTCAACAGTACAGAAATGGCTTCAGTTTCATATAAAATCTGTGGTTTAATAAGAGTGTATAAATGTACTTAGAGAGAGAATGAGGGACGTAAAAATGTCCAGTGGGGCAGAAGGCATGAAAGTATGCAGCAATGATTTACTGATTGAGATATAAGGGAATTCTCACCTCCAAACTGTCTGTTCTCGACTTCTAAACACTCCCAGATGTGAAATGCGGCCTTTTCCCTCTGCTCTTCTCTGCAGGCTACTCAGACATTTGTTACACGGGCTCCTGGCTTGTGAATGTCACCCCATGAGATCTGTGTGGTCACCCGGCTCCCTCAGGGCATTTAGGGGGATACGCTGGAATCTGTTCCTTCACCTCTGTCGTTCACCAAGCTCAGTGACGTGGATAAAACCATGACGTTCTAAAGCCTGACTTTTGGGAGTCACAATATGTTTCACTCTACTGTTACTGCTTGGATTTAATCTATGTTCTTGAATCGTTTTAACCTGAAATACCATCAAAATACCAAGAAGCTAAGAAGGATGCAAACAATTATGCAAAAATGAAAACAGTTGTCTGTTAAGTTTCTGGAATTGAATTTTACTTTTCAATTTCCTTGAAAATATCGTTTGTGTAATAGACACATTAAAATTATCTAGTGCTGTGAGCCATTCACATTTCCAAACAGAGAGTGAGATGCTCCCAAACACTGCAAATATGCCACATGTGTGCTGGCGTCAGTGAACTTGACCCCTGTCGACCTCCAGCCAGTCCTTCCAAACCGCCCTGCACACCCCTGCCAGCCTCCTCTTCCTCCACAAGCCCTCCAGTTGGGTGTCTCCCTTTCTGTTACCACATTAGGCCTAAGCTCTCTCTGGCCTTCCACCCTCTCTCCCAGTCCATCACCAAAACCTGGGACAGGCATGAGCTGTATGTCCTTCTGTCGGTTTGGTTAGAAAGCCTTTCTTCCTCACATCCACCTATCCAAATTCCACTGGTTCTTATAAGTTGGGTTTAAATGCCGTCCTGCTGACCTTCACTGCACCCCCTCTCCTTTAAACTGTGGTGGCTGCAGCAGAAACCACACTGCTGCATAAGGACAATAGTCAAGGGGGTTCAAACACAGCTGAGCAACTGCAAGGTGGCCACACTGCTTACATGGCGGCTGCACGCCCACCTGCGGGTGGAGAGCCACCGAGGGAGGGAGTGTCCCCACCTGCCTTGCCCCGTCCCTGGTGTAGCACCCACAGGCTGTCACCCTCCACAAAGCGAATGTGGACTCCCTATGGCGCCTTTCTTGGGCTAAAACCTCGTACATGGACAGCTGATTAAGCTGTTTTGAAAACATACAATGGAGGCCCGAGGGGTCAAGAAAGCTACATTTCAGAAATATTAGTTATTGAATTTTTGTAGGGATGGTTTGTCAAACTTCAGTATATCATCTTCCTAAGGGACTTAAAAAAAATTGAGGTGTAAGGGACTTTTAAGGGTAATCTGGACTATGCTCAATATTTACCTTGTATGTCGCCCTTTAGAATCAGCAGATTTTTAGAAACTATACCAGAATAAGATAACTCAGGAGAGTGACCGGAGACTTGGAAGACCAGTTAGGAAGCTGCTGTTCCTATAATAGAATGGGGGTGGGGGGGATAAGTAGGATGGTTGCAGTAGGACTGGGAAGGCACAGCTTTCAGAAATCACAAAGAAATACTTGACAGAATTGGAAATGGGCTCAACATGAGGGACAAAGAAAAGGAAGAGGTAACAGTCAGTAAGTTTTAAGCTTGTGTAACTTGGAGAATGACGAGACAAAGGGCAAAAATGAGGGCTCCGGGGCAAGAACTAGTGGATGGGGGAAGGATTTTGAAGAGTTTGGCTGCACACAAGTTGAGCTTAGGAGCTCACACAGGTACGAAGTGTTAGTAGGCAACTGGAAATGCATGGCTAGAGTTGGCAGGGATGTCAGTGCTAGAACTTGAATAGAAATTGAATTGACTAGAGGTTGAAACCATAAGAAGAGACATGGTCAGTGAGGAGCAGTAGGGACAAGACGAGGCCTAGGGCAGAACTGCAGAACGCACTCCCTGTGAAGGATTCAGCTGAGGCCTGCGAGGGCCGGGGCTGCAGAGAGTGAGTCAGGGACGCGGAGGATGACCTGCCCTCTTCCAGCCATGATCTTTCTAAACAAATTTAATCAAGTCGTCCCATGCTTTAAAACCTACCTTCAGAGAATGAAGTCACAATTTCTTAGTACAACCGCAAGACTCCACGCCTTCAGCTCCACATGACCTTTCCAGCCTCACCTATAGCCACCCCAAGCGTGCCATGCACTTTCACATCTCTGATTATTTCCCCCCAGTTTTGCCTCTGCTGAGGTTTTCTGTCCTACCTGTCCTATTTGTCCTCCACGGTCCAGCACACTCATCACCTCCTCTGAGTAGCCATCTCCCAGAGATCGGCTCCAGGCAGATGTAATTAGGTCCTTTTGGTTTTCCCACAGCACTTTTTATGTTGTTCTTTCATAGTCATTTTGTATTGTTCCCTATGTCTTCTTTCTGAATCATGCCCGAGATCAAGCAACCCAGACTTGGGAAGCAAGGGAAGACACCTGGCAAGAAAGCCGATGCCAGGCCAATGCTGGGGCTGTGGACAGAGTGAGAAGGTATCAAACCAGAAGCTAAGATAGAACGGAGGGACCAACTGAAGGTGGTGCCGGGGCACAGTCTAGAACCGGTAGGCCTGGGAACAAGCGGTGGAAGTTGGATTCTGAGTCACAGGGATGCAGCTGGTGGGAAAGGCTACTTAGAGCCCTCCCTAACCTTCCAGAAGCTCTACCTCATGGTGTTGGTGACTCACTGGTCTCTCCTAAGATTTGATGACACTCTTTTCTAACTCATCTTGATGCATTTCCTGACTTTCCCAGATTTGATCCCATCTCCAAGATTCCTAGTAAAACCTGTATGCAAACCCCTTACCGGATGTTCCCATCAATGGTTCTATTCTCTTTTTGAACATTCAAGTGCTAGTTAAGTAAAGGGAGAAAGTTCTCTACCCCTACCTTTCCATCAGTGCTTCTCAACCGAGAAATTCCCTCTGGATGTTACTCTCTCTCCTCCACTAACTCACTTCATTATAAAGAAAAACCAGTTGCTTATGTGGAATGATGTGACTGTCATTTCCCCTCAAATATCTTTCTCTTTCTGACTTGTCTACATTTTTCTAGTAATCACACTTATTACTAGAATAGTTATTCCTAAATTGCATGAAATGTTTAAATTATGCATTGAATACTAAAGAGTTCAGGCCAGGACCTTTAAAAGAAGCATTTAAATAGAACATTACAAAATTTTAGAGCAGTTATTTCCCCAAACTATTTCCAAAAAGAGCCACTTAATTCTTTTTAGGTATCCTTTATTGCATTTATTTATTATTTTAGAAATTGTAAAATATCTGACTCAGAATATATGTTTTTTTTTCCACCTCAGGTAATTGTATTTATTTAATTTGTCAATTAATTTTAAAAATTAACTTCGATCATAAAAGTAATAAATGTCCACATAAAAATACTTGAAAAAATAGAGAAAACACACCCACACAATATAACTATGTGAACATTCATTTTATACACTGGTCTTCTCTCTATGCATATGTATACATACTAAAAATAATAGTAAAATAATTTCATTATATAATAAAGTTATTATTATTATTATACGATAAAAAAATAAATGTTACTTTGTAACTTGTCCCTTTCACTCAACCATATTATGAACATTTTTCTAATTTTGTTAAATATTCTAAACATGATTTTAATGGTCGTACAGTATTCCAAAATAAGGGAATACATAGTTTGTTCAAGTAAACCTATATGTTGGGACTTTTATAAATGGCAGAAGAAAGGTCCTTAGGAAAAGTCACTTTTCTTGGAACCATACCTCCCTCTCCCCCAGTGGGTATGCTGGGTCTGGGACATGGGACTCCGTCTCCCTGACAACAGGGCAGCGCCAATCAGTGAGCTCTACTTAGGAACCTGAAGCTGGGAGGAGACGCAGGTCAGACACTCTCTGGGCAGCAGCAATTGGAAGGAGAGAGAAAATCCTAGTCTTTCAAAACATGATTGTGAAGGAGAGAACCCAAACCTCCTGGCTTCTCTGTGGCCACCCCCTCACTTCCGGTCCTTTCCTGAGGCCTGGCTGCAGGAAGCAAGAGGACGGGCCTGTGCCTTTGTAGGAAAATCTCTTCTTTTGCCTGTTAGCTTGAATAGGTTTCTGGTTCTTGCCATCCAAAGACTTCTACATAATGATAAAGGAGTAAACGTTTTTAAGAATTCCATTCACATTACAAGGCTTTCCTCCAGAAAAGTCACACCTACATTGTAAGTCCCTTGAATTTTGGGACAGAGGCTCTTTACCGGATATAGATCTTTCCAGGAAGCCAGTTTGCATTTAATATTAAGAGCTATCGAAGGGAATGAGGCAAGCACATCCATTTGCAAGGCATCAACGGAACCTTACTTGCGTTTATAGGGTACACGCTGTAATCAGGGCCGGCACGCGTAGGCACAGGACTCAGAGCACAAGTGGAATTTTCCTCTTGAGAAGCTGAGGCTAGGAAAATTTTCCCGACTAATTTAAAACAGAGAACTAACTGTTCCTGTAAATTGCAGTAATCCTAGCCCATTTGCCAAGAAGCAGAAAACTCGGGGGTCTGTTGCTGTTCCCTAAGCTCATTTCAGCACTAAATATTAAACCCTCACTGCCTGGTACGGGGTCTCTCCAGACGAGCAGCGCACACAATAAAGCTAAGGTGAGTTTCTGTAGAGCCCCACCCACAGTATGGACTACAGATGTTATTACTGCACTGTTCCCCATTCCTCATGCTCAGACCTTCCATGACTTGCTCATTTGTTAACTTGCCCTGTGGCTTCTCATGATTTCTAACTGGCTGTTGGTTTAGTAGCTGGGCACTCTGACTTCACGCCCAGGCAAAGGAAAGAAAGACGAGGGCAGAATATGTGCCTAATATGGGTCTGGCTGGGCCACAAGACTCAGGCTGCTTTCCTCACATTCCTTTTAAAAGGAGAAGTTCCTTTTTTTCCCCCCCTAATTTTTCAATTATGGACAACATTCAACATCATTAGTTAGCACAGTGGCCAGACATTTTTATGACCCACGCAGTGGTTCCCCCCATAAGTCCAGCATTCACTTCTACTTTTAGATATTTAATACCAAGTATTCTGTATTTTACTTACATAATTTGCATTGCTCATTCCTATTTCCCTTTCATACTTGCTCAGTTCTTTCAGAATATCTCTTTAAATGAATATTTACTTTAAAATTAAACAGATTCTGGTTCCGGTTAAGATGGCACAGTAGGTAAACGCTGTGCTTATCTTCTCTTACAACCACATCAAAATTACAACTAAACTACAAAACAACCATCACCGAGAATCACCTAAAATCTTGCTGAACTGAAGCCCTGTAACTAAGGATGCAGAAGAAACCACCTCGAGACTGGTGGGAGGGGCACAGACACAGAATGGGCTAGTCCCACACCCACGTGTGACCATGAAAAATCGGGACGGATATCTTGGCTTTGGAGGAGCAAGAGGTCCTGGCCCCTCCCCAGCCCAGGGTTCTTGTGCCGGGGAGAGAAGCCCCCGTAATTTCTGGTTGTGAAAACCAGCAGAGATTGTGACTGAGTGAGATGGAGAACGGCTGGAGTCCCAGGTGCTCCTCTTAAAGGGACCATCCAAGGACTTACCCACCAACAGCATCACTAGCTCTCAGCTCCAGCACTGGGGCAGCAGCTGGAGAGGCAGCAGGGACATACAGGGGTAACTTAGTTGTCAGGATAAGGGCTAGAGGGGCAGCTTTCTCCTAAACAGAGGAGCTCGTGGAAGCCATTGCTTCTTTGTTGAGCGCTCCCTCTTCCCGGTGTGCAAACGCAGGCTGCAGACATATCTGAGTTTCTATCCAGCTGACTAATGCCAATCATTCCCCACACCCTGGTGATTCGAGACTACACCCCGCCCAACTTTCGGTTACACCCAAGCCACTTCCAGTGGTTTTTTCATACAAACCACCTGCCTTTGCTCATGCTGCAGACTTTCCTAGGGTCTCTCAAAAGTTCACGGAAACCAGACAAGGAGCACCTGGCTTGAGCGTGTCCTGTAGCTCTGGTTGAGCAGCCCTAAGCCCGGCATTAGTGGCAACTGCCTTGGTTCGCAGCTTGGCCTCTCAAGGCACTTCCAAGCATGGCATAGGAGGCTGCCATCTGTGAATTTCTTTGTGGCTCCTGCTGGGTGGCCCTAGGTGGGGCACAGACTTCAGCTGAACTTGCTCTGCAGCGCATCCCCTCCAAGGTGGTCCTGGGACTGGTGCCCCCAGTGGCCAACTTTGAAGTGAGCTGGAGCATCACCCAGCCACCTCCCAGAATGACACACTCAAAGGGCAGATTGGGCGGGCACCAGAGTCCTGCTGAGGCAGATCCTGCTCTGTAGAGTCAGCCCTGCACCACATCTCCTCTACTGTAGTCACGGGCAGTCCTCACACCCAATGAGGTCAATCCCTTCCAATGATGTGCAAATAGCAACCAAGGCTCAACTACAAGAGGAGGGCAACACAACCCACACAAGGGATACACTTGGAGTGCATGGCTCAAGTGACCAAGAAAAATGCACCACTGAGCCCCACATCACACCAACTACATAAGGTCACCCTACCAAGAGCAGAAGACATAACAGCCCTAACAAATATATACAACAAATACAGAGAGGCAGCCAAAATGGGGAGACAAAGAAACATGTCCCAAATAAAAGAACAGAACAAAGCTCCAGTAAAAGAACTAAACAAAATGCAGACAAGCAATCTACCAGATGCAGAGTTCCAAACACTGGTTATACGGATGCTCAATGATCTCAGGGAGAACTTCAACAAATAGATAGGAAACATAAAAATTGAGATAGAAAACATGAAAAAGAACCAATCAGAAATAAAGAATACAATAACAGAAATGAAGACTACATTACAGGGAATCAACAGTAGATTTGATGAAGCAGAGGATCAAACCAGCAATGTAGAAGATAAGGTAGCAGAAAACACCCAGTCAGAACAGCAAACAGAAAAAAGAATCCAAAAAATTAATAGAGTTTAAGGGACCTCTGGGACAACATCAAGTGTACCATCATTCACATTATAGGGGTACCAGAAGAAGAAAGAGAGCAAGAAATTGAAAACCTGTCTGAAGAAATAATGACAGAATGCTTCCCTAACCTGGCAAAGGAAATAGATATATAAGCCCAGGAAGTGCAGAGTACCAAACAAGATGAACCCAAAAAGGTCAATACCAAGTCACAATTAAAATGCCAAAGGTTAAAGACAAAGAGAGAATCTTAAAAGCAGCAAGAGAAAAGCACTTAGTTACCTACAAGGGAGCCTCCATAAGACTATCAGCTGATTTCTCAACAGAAACTTTGCAGGCCAGAAGGGATTGGCACAAAATATTCAACGTGATTAAAAGCAAGGACCTACAACCAAGATTACTCTACCCAGCAAAGCTATCATTTAGAATCGAAGGAAAGATAAAGAGCTTCCCAGACAAGAAATAGCTAAAGGAGTTCATCCCACCAAACCAATTCTACAAGGAATGTTAAAGGGACTTCTTTAAGACAAAAATAAATAAATAAATAAATAATATAAATAACAAAATGGCAATAACTACATACCTATCAACAATTACTGTCAGTGTGAATGGATTAAATGCTCCAATCAAAAGATAGGGGGGCTCAACGGATAAGATAACAGACTTCTACGTATGCTGCCTATAAGAGACGTTCAGATGGAAAGACACACAGACTGAAAGTAAAGGGATAGAAAAAGATATTTCATGAAAATGGAAACAAACAAGCAAACAAAAAGCTGGGGTAGCAATACTTACATCAGACAAAATAGACTTTAAAACAAAGACTATAACAAGACAAAGAGTAATCCCACTTCTGGGTATTTATCTGAACAAACCCAAAATGCTACTTCGAGGGGATTTGTGCATCCATATGTTCATTGCAGCATTATTTACACAAGCCAAGATATGGAGGCAACCTTGTTGTCCCTGAATGGATGAATGGATAAAGAGGAGGTGGTATATATTTACAATGAATATTA